>NW_023500951.1:0-20107 GCF_013390185.1 Colletotrichum aenigma | reverse complement strand
ATCAGGCTCAGCTACGGTGAGACTTTGTCACTTTGGCGATGACAGTTTACGAGGCTGTTATTGAGAGGTATATGGCCGAATGGGTAGCTACAGGGACTTCCTTCTGAGAAAGGGAACTGGATCAGGGACTTGGTTGAGGCACTATCCAACCTCCCTCATTGCAAAGCTGTCGGCATTGACGACGACGTCCGTCCCTGGGGGCCCTTCGACTCGGTCGCCGCATTGGCACGTTTTCCGAACCGCTTCGTCACTCCCTTCCAGCCCAGTATGGTCTTTGCCACCACGTTGATCAGAGCCCTGTTCATAGACTGCTGCACAGTCGCCATGCTGTAGAGAGACTCTATATTCAGTTTGGCGATCTGAAGACGGCTGCACCTCTGTCACCCCACGCATGCTATCAACGATCCCTGTGTCTGTAGACACTTTGAAGAATCGGCTTGCTCCCATCAAACCCTGCTACTTGTTGGTCAACCCAAACAGCCACCAGAACGCATTCGATGAGGATGTGAAGAAACTAGTTTCCAACACCGACCCGATCCAGACTACGGATTCCGATTGGTGTCCGGAGTTCTGCGGCTTCCTCCGTCTTTTTCTCACGCTGACCGACTTCACCTTACACTTCAATCCCCGCGACGAAAGGCAGCAATTTCCGAGGCTTTCCGAGGATCTTCGAATTCCCAGCCTCCAGAGCCTCCGTATCGAGTTCGTCGACTGCACAAGGGACGAGCTTATGACGTTGCTAGAGGGGCATCGCGACACGCTTCGGGAGCTTGTTCTCGAGTCCGTTGATTCACTGGAGGGGGGCGAAAGACGTGGTCCTCGCTCCTCGTCTCCAGCATAGCCTCAGGTTAGAGGCAATAGACTTGGGGAACTGTATGGTGGATGGGTTTTATCTCTGTTTCACGCTCCTCGTAACGTTTCTCAACCAAAGGTTTTGCGCAAGTGCCCTGAGGAGATTGAGGCTATGCGGTCAGCATTAGATGGTTAGAAGAGTCGGAAGCGTTCCCCTGGTCAAGACGATCTCATGGTGAGTAATGCGAGTTTAGTAACGTATGAGATCACCGCGTCCACAAAGGTTATAAAACCCCGCGCCTGAGGTAAAGCATTCTTGTTCCACTCTAACCTGCTTCAGTGATATATAAGCTATGTATCTAGCTCCCTATCCTATCACCTATTACCTATAGATCTATCCCTAAGGTCCTAGCTGCTAAGCACACTATATACGCGCCGAACACAAACAGCTAAGTGTCCTTTCGCCCGTTGCCAACGTCTCGCTCATCACATCGCTATCCGCCGCTAGGCTTTATCGGCAACGATATCACCCTCATTCCCAACACCAGTCGAGAGGCCTCGTAGCTTGGTGGTAGAGCGCTCCTCTAGCTAAGGAGAAGATCCAGGTTCGAATCCAGGTGAGGTCGTTCATTTTTTTTTTCTTTTTCTTGCGTTTCTTTTTTGTTCTTTCTTTCTTTCCTTCCCTCCCCCCCTTCCCCGTAATTGGCTGGCTGACGCCCTCTGCCTCGGCCCCGTCGCCCCGCCTCGCCGTCCGGGCCGGGCTGACGGCGGCGGGCCCCGCTCTTATCCCGGGCCCAGCGACGTCGCCCGCAAGCGTTGCTCCTCGCCGACTCAGCAATCTGTCAAGCTAACTCCTAACGCTTGACGTGCGTCGAAAGGCCTAAGTAGGAGAACGGTAGTAGGCTGAATCACTGGTTGAGGGCCTATCAGCTTAATTAGTCGAGCACTCCTAACCCTAAGGAGAAGATCTGGGTTCGAGTCCTGGGTGGGCCTCTTTTTTTGCACCCTCTGTCGCTTGTCCATTTCTTCCCCGTTGCGCCGCTGCAGGAGCGCGGCGGCGCGGCAGCTGGTTGCAATGCCGGTTTAGGATGCGCCTGCGGGCCGCCGCCGGGCTGGGCGGGTTCGATTCGTATGTATGCCCGAAACGACCGTCATGCGCGCGAGACTACGGCCGCGCATGCCTTAAAGGCGTGAAACGTCGCAGAGATATCACCAGTTTGGGATGAGAGGCCTGCCAGCTTAATGGCAGAGCTCCCCTCTAGCTAAGGGGAAGGTCCGGGTTCGAGTCCTGGGGCGGGGTCGCAACTTTTGCAAGCTTTTTTTCTGTGCAACCTTTTGCCCTGATCTCAAATATCCAGTCCGTTTGTCATAGGGCCCTCTCCGTTGGCAAGAAATCTCTTGTTTAGGCTTTATTTCGTTTACACTCTCAGTTCTAAGCTATCAGAGTGCAATAACCTTACGTATACTTACGAATATGTTGATAAAATTCCCTCTCCTGCAAGGCACCGCCTAGGCCTCACATTATATACTATATCTAGGTCTCTCGTCTCTCCAATCCCCCGTTTATACTCTCCTTCCTCAGGATAATTGGTCCTGTTGGCGAGGTACACAACCTTTCGACATAACAGTCGAATGTGTCCCCCGCGTGATGGCTCAGCAAGAGAGGCTGGTGGAGAAACGCATCACCTGGCTCCTATCGGATTCGCCCACCGAAATTGGGAAAAAAAAAAACCAAAGGCATCTGCATCTCCTACTCAATTCCTATTATCCTCTATTCCCTTATTCGCCTGTTTATTGTATTTATATAACCTTATCGATCCTTGATGATGTCGCCGCAACGCTCCGTCCAGATGCTGTCCTGGCTTGTTGAAGACCACGCTTGATAAAGTCGTCTGGTCGTTTCAATGGCCGACCGTAGCTCTCGGAGTGTCCTGGAGGAGGTCCTCTTGAGGCCGCAGCTGCAGGTCTGTGTTTCGGGGGCTGGTCGCGGTTGCTTTTTGAGGTGACCCAACCCAGCTCACGCAACATCCTGTTGCTGCACCTCCTTATGCTCTACAGCGCTGTTAGCATCATAACCTCACACCATCCCTGCGTTATACTGTACCAATCTTCTTCGTCATCTCGGCTACATCATAGGCCGTCCCACTTGAAACCCTTCTTCCAGGGGAACGATGGCGGGGTAGAAGGGAAACCACATCATCCTCTGACCATAACGAGGGCCAGCTGGGCGGGGTCCTTTCTCTGCTGCGGTCCCGAATTTGCGCGACCAGGCGCGACCGTCTGGCGTTTCCGATGAGGAGCAAAACGGTCAATGTGATCATCAGCATCAGGCAACAGAGGGGGTCCTCGATTGTTGCGTGTAGAGGACGTTTATTCGCTAGGCTGGTAGTGGTCCAGAACCTGTATATCGCCCTTGTTAGAGAAGATCGCCTTAAGCCTTGAGAAAACCGTCCGTTAATAAGGCTGGGGACGTCGGTGAAGGGGAAGCTGCAGCCGAAGTTGATGGTTCTGCGCGTCTGCCTGAGCGCCCGGTCGTGCGCAGCTTTTTCTCGTGCTTGATTTGAGCTTCCTGCGCCCGCCGCCTCAGGGAGCCTGGCGGGCCGGTTACTACTACGTGCGCGACCCTCTCGAGCCGCACAGGCTGACGACGGTTTTGACGTTAAGCGGCCCTTGACGGCGTCAGGCACCCACTCAACACCGGCCGCGAGGAGTCTGCTGGCTATCAACGGAGACCCACTCGTCGGGCTTGAGTCCGTTGCTGGCCTGGTTGCCGCTAGTTATGGCCGCCTGTAGATGGTCCGGCCATGTCGCGTTGACTGGCGCGGATGCTGCCCGCCCCTTCTCAGTAGAGACAACGCGGAGAAGCTGAGTAGCAAAGTCGTGCCTGGTGCGCGTCCTCGACAAGGTTATTTTTATGCGCGAGCCGCCTGAGGTGAGACCGTCAATTAGCCGCTGTAGCGCCACATGGGTGAAGGCGTCTGGCGCCGCTTCCCACGCCTCAACAGCAGACTTACACGCCTCTTTCTGCTCTAAGGTAATAGGCATACTACCAGTGTCGCTACTACCTTCTTGCAGCCTGCGCCGTAGTTGGTTAGCTATGAAGAGCTTCGTCTGGGGGATCCACATCTCCCGCATGAGTTCCGTCACATATTCCGTCACAGCTGCATGGCTCTTGAATGCGTCCCGGCCTAGCTGGCTGAACCAGATCTCGGTCTCCCGGTGGGAGGCAAGGCGGTCGCCGTAGTGGTGCTGTAGCTCGCTAATATGAGCAGTATAAGCCTTCCCGTCTTCGCGGAGCGGGGCCACCGGCTGGTGTCCATAAAAGCAGGTCGCTGCCCCGGCTGGAGCGAGGTCTAGTACGGGCTGGGTCGATATAGGGGCCACGCCCCAGCCAGAAGGCTGTCGATGGTGCCTAGCGGCCGGAGCAACCGTCTTCGGCAGGTGGCGCTCATGGCCCGGTGAAGATATACCCACCAAGCCGGGTCAAGTACTGCAACAGCCTCAGAGTGTGCGAGGTCTAGGCCGCGCTCGCCGCCAGCAACGTAACGAGCCGTTCCATCTCACAGATAGCAAGCTCAAACAGGCGGCAGTAGGCTGACATGATACGGGGGAAGATTCCGACTGGTATAGACCGAAAGATGTGGACATACGACTCATGCTCTGTGAGGAAGAAGCGCATGAGTTGGAAAATAGGGCGAATAACGTTCTCGAATGTGCGCTCAACGCTGTCCATATGTCGTATATTGAGGTGATACAACCTGCTCCATCCGGTATGCTACCCCTCATCCTTCTCGATAGCGATGTCCAGCGGCCGACGCTCGCTCGCGCAAATGGCTTAGACTCCTCAGGCTGCTCAGGCGTGGGGTCGCCACGGATACAACGTAGCAGCCTCTCCCGCCTGTCTCTTGTGTACGACATGGCGGATGTGTGTGACGTTGGGGCTGTTAGCGCTGCTGGGCGACGTACCCCTTCGTTGCGAGGAGGGGCGCTGGCGCTGTGGCGCCGCTTCTCTTGATGTTGGAGTAGCCCTGGAAGTAGCCGACGACAGCACGTCTGCGCCCTCATTGCGGTCGCTCATATTCCCTGTATAAGCGGTGTAGAGCGAGTTGAGGAGGCGGGCGGCTGGCTGGATGAGAGTTTCCATACGTTGGGTGGAAGGCCTGCGGGTAGAAGGTGTAGTCGCGGTTACCAGGTACTCTCGCGCCACCATGTTCCGGTCGGCGAGGAGGCAGCGCGTCTGCGAGCTACCCGACTCGCTGTTGATACAGACTGCAAGGGGCGTACGATATAGCACTGATACTGCTGAGATCAAAGCGGGGCGTCGAGCTCTATAATCATCCTCTGCAGGTCCCTGCTCTCCCTGAGCATCTGCTGGTACTACTCCCGGCCGTCCACTGCATCGCTGTGTGTTCTTTGGTTCATCGTTAAGAGAGAGCTCTTCAATGTCCTGCTGAACATTTCCATCTCTAGGGCCCTGCTCCCCGCCCTCCTCCCTCCTCCTCCTCCTCCTCCTCCTCATAGGGTATATGCCTCTCGCGCGGCAGGTCGTAGATGCTATCGCTGACCTGAATCTCGATATTCGCGCCGTAGTCATACGCGTGGAACGCCGGCTCGTGCGTCGCCAGAATGAATTGTGGTTGTGGTTGCTGGCCCAGACAGCCCAAACCGTCCATGAACTGCTGCTGGAAGACCTGCCACTTAGCTGAGCTTATACGCTGAGTGCTCTTTGTCCCCAACCGCCAGCAGGCCTCAACCCCCTCGCCAAGCAGCTGCGGCGACTGGAAGAACGCCCACGATATATGCAGCCAGCTCGCGGGCTAACCCAGCCGGCATCCCGCTCTTCTCTGAGGCCGTCTGTCTCTCGCGCGGGCCCCCGCCCCTGGAGGTCGGCTCGTGCGCCACGGGGTGCATGACGACGAACCAGACCTCTCGGGTACCAGCCTTGGCGACCCTGAACGTGCGCCCGGTGATATCGAACGGGATGCCGCCGATATGCTTTGCGCTATAGGGCGCTGCGTATGACTCAAGAGAGAACTCGATGTTGTCGAAGACGGGGCCCGTCGCTTTTCGTGATGGGGCTGCGTGGCTTGCCGACGATGCTGAAGAAGTCAAGGAAGAACTGCGGGAAGAAGGCGTCCGTGGCCTTCGCTGGCGCGCTACCTCCAGCGCGAGACCCAAAGTCAATAGTGTGCTTCTCCTGTAGCATCTTGATAGCATCGGCTGGCTCGAAATCACTTCGGAGGACCTTTTCGATGAAGCGTCTAGCTGAGGAGAGGGGTGAGAGGCGTTAGCATATTCTTCTCATAGCTAGTTTAATTCCTTCCGCATATATACCTCGGAACCGGTGGTGCCCTGAGGAGTGGTCCACAGCCCAACGGTGGCCGTCCCACCCATTGTCGCCTTCATCCTCATGTTGGCGGGTTGAGTCCTGGTTGTGGGCGAAGGGATCGTTATTATGGTCCAGGCTAGAGGTATCCTCTGCATCGGGTAGGCCATCACTATCTACTAGCGACTCGGTGATAACATCTCCCTCATAGATTAAAGACATCTTAATGTAGCTGCGGTGGGATGCTAGGTGTTACTATTCACGGTCTTGGTGTGCGTAATGTATGTAGGTGCTAGGTGAGGTCTCTTGTACTATACTTTCTAGGGATTCTATGTAGGACTACCTATATATCATCTACTAGGAGATTACTTACCAACCACTTATCTATTAGGGTATTGACTACTGCTTGTTGTCCTGCTCCCCGTGTAACTCTCACCCACTATAAGTCCAGGAGGGCAGATATGCAGCATGTGCCGCCTGTGTTTTATCGGGGAGAGTGGAGGAATCCTCTTTCCCTCTTACTAGACTAAAGCCCTATTAGACAGCTTGATATCATGTCAATAAAAACAAAACCTCGAATTGGTCTGACATTCGTCTGCCTAAGAATGTACGGTCTGCACAAATGCCCTCCCGGGCGTGAAGCTGATGATGACGACCTCATAAGGGATGGACTGGGGGCACATCTGGAATTGGGGGCCCACTTAGTGTGAAACTAGGCAACCTTCTTTGTATGTGCCCGCCGGGCGCAGGTATTTGCTGAGGCATCTTCTATTGGCTATGTTTCAAACGGGCAGGCTTGCAGCGTTCTTCAGAACAACTTTCCCAAACGAATTGTCTATGTAAGGTATGCAAGGGATCCCCAGGCCTGCAGACGCGACCACGACTGCTACTATACTGCTGCTCTGGCTGGTTTCCTAGCTCTAGGCCCCAGCTTCCAGCGTGGAACTGGTTTCTGGCTGGCGGTGGTCGCTGGCGCCTTGGGCGAAGGCAGAGGGCGCCACTGTTGATGTGACGGCGGCGGCGGGGGAAGGGGAGGAGGGGGGAGGGAGGGGGAGGAGGGAATACTGTTACCGACGGCGCCTGGGCTGTGAAACACCTCGAGCATCGTCGTCGTCATCATCATCATTGCTATTGTTTGTTGCTGCTGCTCGTGTTGGGCGCTGGCGCGCAGACTGCTTAGTGGGTGATGGCGGGGCGCGTCCTGTGGTCGGCTGGTCCTCGTCGCCAGGGCAGTCCAGCGCTGCTGCAGATCCGTTGGAGGGCGTGAGGTAGGCGTTTACGAGCTCCTCCACCTTCTGCTGGTAGCTTGTCTAGCTGCGACGTCCTGCTGGCCGGCGAGCTTGAACAGATTGGCGCAGAACCCCTGCACGAGGGTAGAGGCCTTGGCCTGGCGCTCGCTCCTCCTTGTTGCGCACTCCGTCGTCCACAACGGGCGTAGCGTGTGGCCCTCCCTGTCGGTTGACTGACGCACCATCTTCAGCAGACGCGCCCACGCCACGTGCTTGAAGCGCTGCCCGTATAAGCCGTCTTCGCTGTCCTGCTCCTCATCGCCTATCGCGTCATCATCCAGGAGTGGGAGCAGCTCCGGCGCCCGGAACTCGGCTAGGTTGTCCCGTACGAAGTCCAGAATACGTCGCTGGAGCTGTACTGCTGCGATCGCGGGGGAAGGCCCCGGGAGCCCAGCCCCTATGGGAGGCGAGGGTCGTCTAGCGCTATCGACAGGTGCTCCCCGGAGGAGGGGCTTATTCCTATCCTTAGGCCTGACGTTGTCGACAGCTGCAGCTTGCTCTGGACTGATCCAGCAGATCACGTGGCAGAGCACGCGGACGGCTATCTGGATCTCCGTCTTCTTGCAGTGGAGGATACGCCTTAGGTCGGGGAACGTAAGCACCAGCGAGTTTGTGATAACATCATGGACGAGGTGGTAGGGTGTGATCGTCCATGTTCGCAAGGAACCCGTCGACCCGTGTACGTGCTTCAAGCCCCGCCTGCTGCTGTCCGGACGTGTAGAATACGCTCGTAATATCGGGGGCGGCTTGGCAAGTTGAGAGCCTGTCCCAGTCGGCGGGCGTGATGTAGACCTGCTCGTCCGCGGGTAGGTCGGCTAAAACGCTGAGAACCTCGTTAAGGGCATCAATCCAGTACTCGTCGATGCGGAGGCTAGCAATCCACTCAAAGTATGAAATATTGAAGGTGTCTAACCCCAGCCTTGTGCAGCACCACTGCGTCGTGACAGGCCGCCATCTCTGGTGGTTCCACAACGTAACGAGCCTCCGCGTTGGGAAATGCTTCTCGCCGCCGAGGCGGAGTGCCTCGACGACGTGCTGGTCTACGGCGGCGTCCTCCCCGCCTAGCTGTCCGTCTGCCTGCCCTCCTATGCAGGCGATGGACGCAAGCTGCGTCCAGATCTGCCCGTGATTGTCGGGCAGGCTTGGATCGCGCCTGTTGACGCGGAGCTTGACGTTCAGGTCGCGCGGCAGGCGGTCTTTGGGTTTCCATGTCGTCCGTTAGCCTCTTGTGAACACAGGCTCATGCCTTGAGCTTGGGGGCTATACCTTTGTCATACAGCTCGCACGCCCACCATAGGTCGGAGCCTGGTGCGCCCGTCTCCTTGACGTACTCGCGGAGCGCCTGGATACGGTGCTGGCCGGCCATGACCTCGGCCTGGCCCCCGCTCACTTCGGCCCAGCGTAAAAAGGAGAGCTCGCAAGGACTGTCGTTATCATCGTTGTCGTCCTCTCCGTCGTCCTCCTCTCGCCCCTCTATGCCGCCACCGTCCTGCTGCATAAGGCTGACTGCCTCGGCGCTGCAGAGGACGGTGATCCGGTTCTCCGGCGCCCGCCGTTCCAGCCCGCCGCTCCTGAATGCGTGTAACAGCTCCTGGACGTGGGCTGCGTTAATAGGGCGGTTCCTGCCGACGCTCCAGGCTGTGTCCAGCACGTCGATGGGCATCCTGGCAACGGCGAGGAGGAAAGGTCGCGCCCGTTCTCGCGCGGACGATGTTTCTGTAAAGGGGGAGCTGATCTCATCTTCTCTCCTGGCCCGGACCCGCCTCCTCAGCCCTGATGCTGATGCCGCTGTTGCTGCTTTCTTTCTATCGCCCTCATCACACTTCCTCTTCCGCTTGTCGCTGAGCACTCTGGCCATTGCGGTGATATGCAGTGTATTTTTCAACTGCCGCCTGATAGCCTGTGCTGGCTGTTCCTGTTGTTTCTTCGTTAATTTTCTTGTCTTTCTTGCCCCTGGGGGCTTAGGGATAGGTGGTTAAGGGGTGGGGGGTGCTTGTGATCAGATGAGATGTGTGCACAAATGAGACGGGAAGATGGGATGATGGATGCTTGGAAGGGGTGCGTATTTGGCAGGGCGGCCGGATGCGATTGGTCCGAGGCTGCTGTAGTACACTAATCTTCTATGTTTTTATATGCTAGGTGGGGGACGGCTACGCAGCAGAGGGAGCTGACTCACCCCACCACAGTTAGCGTATTCACGTCCGGTAGCAGCAGCAGCAGCAGCGGCATAACTAACCTCAGGTCATGCTGTAAGGTAATAAACAGATCAGGCGTCGGAATACACCTATGATAGGTGGTGCTATGAACACTTATACGCACTATTAGTCGCCCTCTGGATAAATAGCTGTCCTACCCCCATAATCGCACGTCTTTCATACTCAGGATTGGCGCCCTTAACTGGCTGGGTCACTGGCTGTGCTAGCTCCTGGGACGCCCTGGGTATCTGACGAGTCTAGGGCAATAAGGACAAGCTATGCCTGCCTATACTGCGTATGCTCCCTCCTGTTTTCTAGTTGAGGAACAACTCTGGGGAGAGGTGTTGAACATAGGGTCTGTTGTAAGGTTGGAAATACCCTCCTTAGAGCTGAGGTATCATAGCCCAACCTATGTATGACTATAACTAGAAAGAGAAGTGGTAGTGATCCGGCTACTTGTTTATACGTAATGATATGTAGATATATTTAACCTGCAGTATAGCGCGTCTTATGTTAACCTTTGCTCCCAGATCTTGTCTAGGTGGCGGTGTTGATGATCATACCCTGTAGAACAATAACATTCTAATGTTGTGATAAAATTTCTTAGAAAAAATGTTACCTGTTTATATGATGGCCTGTTTTGCCTGTTTGAGTTCTAGATCACTTTGCTCGCTCCTATCTAAACTATCCCATCTGCCCTTATCCTAGGTAGAACGTTATGCGCAGGGCTATTTGCGATTTGCTTCCCCAAACTCATAATTTCACAGTGATCTGCTCGGCCGGTTGGATACTCAACTAGCTATTACATAATCAACGGCTGTCGGGCCCTGGCTTATTCCGATGGAGTGGGTCGGGACCAACAGGGCCCCGGACCTACCTGAGGTCCTCCCTTGGCTCTCCCTTGCCCATTAACGATGAATTTGCGCTGTCTGAGTTGCACATCTTGCTGTATACCATAAGTAAACATGCTTCCTGTCACCCTTTACAAATGTCTATATACTGACTGAGGCTTTGCGCGGATATCTGCTTACTGGTGCCCTGATATACTCTTTATCTAGGACGATGGAGTTTGTGATGGTTTATCCTATGGTTAGCTGGCCTTCTTGTCTTGCCCCTGCTTGACGCGTTGGTCTCACTCTTAACGCGACATTATACATTAGTCCGCTTCCGGCCAGGGTCTTACTTCTCGCGGACAAACACGCCTAGACCAAACGCGTGGATAGCCAAGGATATCTAACCCTCTTCTATCTCCTACGCGTCCCCCGTTTTCTCTACCCTCAATCTCCTCTTCCTCTATTCATCTGTTCATCTATCTATCGGTGAATATATCTATTGCTACTCCTGCTGAGGCTGTTTATATATATCGTGCTCCCTGTTGGCCAGCTCTATATGCTTACTAGGATTGTCGTTCTATGCTCTATACTATCCTCCTCCTTCTAGGGATTTTGCTATCTTTCGAGCGATTGTATTCCTCCTCTTGGGATAGACAGGACCGGGCTGAGTAGCAACTCATACAGGCTCTGGGAGAGCCATGCAGGTAGGCACATCTTCACTTGAGCGCCTGCGGGGGTTAGCAGTGGGACTAGCCTGCCTAGGCGTCTAGATATCGATGCTAAGGAAGATATAGGTAAGTAAAAGCATAGAAACTTTTACGCTTTCCAAGCGGACGCTGTTGAACGAAGCTTTATGGGAGGCTATCAAACTTCCTAGCATCGGCTGGTTGATGCCCGCGAGGGCGTGGCACTTTCTATGCCCCCAAGGGCATGAGCTGATTGATGCCCCCGAGGGTGTGGCACTTTCTATGCCCCCAAGGGCGTGAGCTGGTTGATGCCCCCGAGGGCATGGCATGGCACTGGTTCCTCTATCAACTTCGCTAGCCTAGTTCACTACTGCTGCTACGACTATCTATTAATCTAACTGTCCATCTTAATACCTTGTGTACCTATATATGTGTTGCTTCGTTGAAATGTCAATAAATATGTCCCGTTTTTTTTCGTTTTGCCTAACCCTACCCTGGCCCGACCCGTCCCGTGGGGCCGCGCTACTCGTCCGTCGGCGCAAGTGTCGCCGTCAAGCATATCGTCTGTACGCCGAACTCGCGAATCGCCTCTCCGAGCTCTCTGAGCCGCGGCCGGAAGCTCCGTGACCCCTCGAGCACGACGTGGCATTCGTCCACGACGACGCGGTCCAGCGCCTGCCTCCCTTCCAGCCGTGCGATGAAGTCCCTGAACCCCTTTGTGACGGCTGACTCGGGCGTGACGAAGATGATGGACGCCGCCTGGTTGTTCTTCCGGCCCTGCCACACGTGAGATGTGATCCCCGCCTTGACGCATCGCCTGTGCAGATCCGACCGCAGCGCCACCAGCGGCGTCACGACCACCGTCACTCCGTCCGGCGAGCAGAACGCCGGCAGCATGAACGAGACGCTCTTGCCACCCGCCCGTCCCCATCACCTGCACGATCGGCGTGTGCCCGCTGGCGATGGCGAGCACCGCTTCTCTCTGGTTCCCGCGGAACATCGCCGAGTCGTCACCCGTCATCTGCCGCAGCTGGCCCTCCAAGTCGATTCTCCTCAGCTTCTCAAACCGTCGGAGCCTGGCTGCGAGCCGTGGCCCTTCGTACGCCTCCGTCTTTTTCCTCTTGCAGCCCGCGGGACCCCATTTCGACTCCGAATCCTCGGCGCCGAAGCCCAGAAACCTGTGCCACTGACGGCTGACTCGGCGGAACTGTTGCTGCCTCGCCGCGAGACCGCTGCCGAACTGCATGAGCTCTCGCGCGTAGATCATGCCCGCTATCCGCGTGCTGTGCCCCGCCTGCAAGTCCCACGGGCTGTCCTCGACCTCGTCCGTCCCCTCTTCCGATCCCACGCCGGCGTCGTCTCCGCCCGGCCGGCCGAACGACTCGTTCAAGTAGCGGTTAGCGATGCCGATGGCGATGTGCCGCCACATGCTCACGTTGACCTGGCATCCCAGCAGTCTCATGCTGGTCCGTTGCATGATCCGCCGCGCCCTGTCTGTCGTCCACGTTCGCTCCTCTTTCCACGTCCAGTCGCCCACACTTGTGCTCTCATCCCCAGCCTCATCTGCATTTGCACTGTGATTGTTGCCATCCCCGATATCCATGTTGTCACCACTTTGCTCTTCTAATCCTGCCGCCGCGCTGCTTTCTTCCGAGTCCCTCTGCCGGATGATGTCGTCCGCCCATATGAACGCGCTGTACCCGCTGGCCTCGTGCATGATGCCCTACACCTCCTGCCAGAACGGCAATATGAGCCAGAGAAACCATATGATAAGCTCGCCGACCTCCCTCGGGAGATATCGGTGGATCACCTTCGCCTGCCCGGTCGTCCGGTATCCTTTGTGGTACGCTGTGATGAAGCACAACATTTTGTCGTGCACCATGATGTTGCGGACGCCCCCGTTGACCGTGTTGACCGTCCGCAGACCTGCGAGCTCGCTCGCCCGCGCCGGCTGTCCGCCGAGCATGTGCAGAAGCATCCACAGTCGCTCGCGGAGTCGTTCAAAACGTCCTACCGAACTCCTGCACGGCTGACGGCTGGAACGGCCGGTCTGTCGTCCCGCGACCGTTGCCTATGCTGCTCAGTCCCCACCGTTCCGCAGCGGCGGGCGACCGCGCCAGCCGCATGAACAGCCAGCCGTCCCCGGCGGAAACCCAGCTGTTGCGGTCGTCGGCGAGAAACGAGTACCCGGGCTTTGTCTCGCTGTGGTCGTCTTCGATCGACGACCATGGGATGGCTGGCAGCTGTGACCGGACGTCGCTTTCCGGACCGTCCGCCGAACCCGAATCCTCCGTCGCCGTCAGCTCTGCGAGCAGCTCCCGCGTCTCTCGGACCAGCTCATGTAGTGCGTCCGACAGCTGCCCCATCGTGAACCGTACCCGTCTGTATGACACGCGATCACCGACCCAGTCGATGACACCGGCCGCTGCTGTGTTATATTGGATGTGCATCCCGTACGTCCGCGTCTCGAGAATCCAGTCCTTCGGTGTCGGCTCCGCATCCTTGTCGCCCGTCGTCCGCGTCATGAACCGCCGCACCTTCGCCCGCGTGTGCTGGAATAAACTCCGCGCCGCGTCCTCTGCTTCATCCTTCCCCAGAGACGTTTCCAGCTCGGCGACCTCGTCACGACGCTCGGTGTATGCCTGATGGATCACCAGCATGCGCGCTACCTTGACCACGGCCGAGTACTTCGTCGTGTAGTCCGTGATCTGAACCCAGCCGCCATTCTCGGCAATGCCCATCACCGCGAGAGCGCTGAGAAGAGCACTGCTGTAGTCTCCGCCCTTCAGCTGGTGGTCCAGCATGCTGATGAGCATGTCGAGTGCTGCGCGTTCCAGCTTCTCCTGCGTCTGATGCCCCGTCCCCGTGCTGGCTACTTCCGCCATCTGCTCGAACAAGTCCCACGCTTCTGCCTGTGACGGCGTCAGTTTATACGGTGGCCGCTTGTCGTCGTCCATTTCCTGCGTGCGGAACCAGACACACAGCAGACATAGCCACACGCCCTTGTATCTCGCCCACGTGTCGTCCTCCATGCGGTTGTCGAACGGCCGCCTTGGCTTGACGTGCGCTTCTGTACGCTGCGCCTCGAACAGCACGGCCAGCCCGACGGTATTGGGCGCAGACGTTGCTCGAGCCTGGTCCAGCACGCGGTCGAACCGTCGCCCACATCGCCTGAAGCACGACCTCATCTTCATTGATGGGAGCTGTTGTGTTGAAGAGTGCGCTGGCACTGAGCCCTTTTAAGTGCACCGCCCATCCTACACGGGCCAGCCACGGGCTGGACTCCAGTCTTTCGTTGGCGACGCGGATCAGCTCGTCGTGGCTCGTCTTCACACGTTCTGCTTGGACTTTCCGGAGATCTCGGACGCGGTCCATCGCCTGCCGTGCTGGGCTTCTGTTTGGAGCGGCTTCTGCAGACTCGTCGGCCGTCTGTCTCCGGGCCACCTCGAACCACTGGCTGCCGACTCGGCCGGGAAAGAAGCGTTGGCATTGGACGCCCGTTGTCCATGGCAGCTGTCGGGGCTGCTGGCTTTTTTTGCTCACGTCTCCCCCCTTCTTCTACTTATTCACCCACCTATGTTTCTCTCGACAGTGCTGCTGCATGGTCTGCAGCCGGATGCATACATACGAGCACGTGTCGCATCGTATACCGTCGTTACGGGGCGCCATGAGATATGGGATTGCTGCTATATGTGGGCTGGGGTGCTTTAGCTCTGCAACTTCAGACTGTGTCTTATAAACCGACGTCTCTTGCTCGATCTTGCAGATAATAGCACATCTTTCTTTGGGTTTGATGGACGAATGACGCGTTCTCAGATGTGCGGCCGACTCGTCAGCAACTACTGCAAACTGACAAACTGTGCAGATAAGCAGACGAAACGGCTCAGCAACCATAAATGGATCCATCTTCAACGCCGTTGTTATAATTCTCTTTAGATCAAGATATCTGTCCCTGTTCCTGTTATTGATACACTGACTTATGCTTTTTGCTCTATGAATGTTTTCTACTACCCACTCTGGGTAACCATAGTAACTTGTGAGTGCCATCCATCAACTTCCTGCCCAAGTGGAATGCTCTTGAGCGCACGGGCCAGTTGTCCATGGTGGAATTGGCGGTGCGGTCCAATAGCATCAACGCGGGGGGGTGGAGCAGCGAACACCACATCAAAACTGTAGCTTCAGCAATAAATTCACTTATAAATCAATCTGTCGTAGTTTTACCTCCAAACTGAGCACACTTCATGTCCTGAATTGACGTTATATTTTGCAGTTAAATGCACACTTTTTACTGCAGAATTCGCTGAGATCTTCTTCCAACACCTACCCCCTACCTCTTCAACCAACACCTACCCCATGTATGTCACCCCCCACTTTTCCATTTGGTGAGGATTTCAACCATCACCTAGTAGGTGTTTGAAGTTGCCAGTATGTTAGGTGTTTGAAGTTGCCAGTATGTTAGGATTTCAACCATCACCTAGTAGGTGTTTGAAGTTGCCAGTATGTTAGGGGTTTATTTCGGAACGCGTCGAGATTTCAATTGAAGGTGGAGACACTGAAGTCCATGCCGGCCAATCAGAGACCCTAGGGAACGCGTCGAGATTTCCAAGTCGGGCAGGGGGTGACGGGTGGGGCTCCGGACAAGTCGGGCCAATGGCTGTACACGGACGGCCGTATCTCGACGCGTTCCGGCATGGAATAACTGAGTAGGGTTTTCACGTGGCGTTGGGAGGGACCCCTCACTCACTAGAGGGCTCTCGCGGTGGCAGGACGCCCGAAGACGAGCTGTGTGGCGAGGTTTGCTTGTCATGAGTTAGCTTCGAGGGCCACACCAGACAATCCCACGATGCATACCTCTGCGAAACCGAGATCCGGGTCTGGTCCCTTATCAATGTCGCGTTTTGTGGGCTTGTGCTTCTTCCAGGGCTCTTCGCGCCAAGCCTTGTGGTTTGGAGGGAAACCGGCCAGCTGATATTGCACGCCGCCGGCGACCGACGAGCTGTACTTTCTCCTGTCAAAGTCCTTGTTTGGCGTTGACTTTCCGAGGTTCCTGCCATCCAACGTCCTCCAGGAAACAATCTGGTCATACTTGATACCTCCTAGCGCCGCGAACTCTTCTTCCGCGTCGAAGTCGCTGTATTTGCCAAGGGTGCCGACGGTGTCGACCATGTTAGGCGTGGCGTGGATCTTGTACACGAAGGCGGAAGGTTTCTTGTAAACAAATGTCGCTGCCACGGGTTCGCTGGCACTGGTGGAAACGAACCCGTCATCGTCCCGGCTCTGGATGTTGGGGGTACCTTTCATGTGATTGAAGAGGCTGGTGTTTGGGGGTTGAGACTGGAAGCCTGTCTGGCCCTTCGGGAGGAATCCCCCAAGCCTTTTGATCTCCTTAGGGGGTCTCATATCTCCACGATACACGTATTTGACCGTCGTTGGGGCTCCATGGCAAAAGACGTACCATAGGTGGGCCCATAAGACGAAGAGAAGAAGGGGTCGTTGTCCAAACATTCGAACGAAGACGAATGTTACCGTTTAACCGAATGGGGCGGGAGAAGGTACACCCTGGGTCGGAAAGGTAGGCGAGGGATGGGAAATAGAGAAGGCGAACGGCTGACAGGAGAAGGGAGTTTGGGAACAGGTCCTGTTGGGTTAGCGTGACGACGTTGGCGTGGGGTTTTATACCTAGCGTTGACAGCACTGCGTTGCACCCTGTCACGTCAACCGTCGGATTCCTGGGCTCATGATTCAGGGCACATCTTCGCAGTATGTGGAATCCCCACAAGGTGATAGAAATATATATAGTAGCGGAAAGGCAGGTTGTCCAGCCTAACAAGATGATCTGCTTAGTAAACGGCGTCGGCGTTGGCGAAGATAGTATCGGCTGGGATAAGTTACGATTTCTAGTCGCCCCGCTGTGAGCCTTGGCGGGAGAAACCCAACCCACTCTAAATCCTAAATTGAATGCGTTTGATGCTAGTGTCGTCTTAGTCGGCCTTGCATTTTATTTTATTTTTCTTGTTTTCTTTTTTTCACCCCATTATCCCTTTGGTTTTTTTGGTTTAACCCGGAACGGTTGTTTTCAGCCACTGTCCCAAGCTGGTTTATAATTTATACTCCGGGTCAAAGCTTTACCCCCGTTTACTCTTTTTGGTCCTGGTACACTGATAATGGTCTGTTAGTAAGAGTGCTGATAAGGAGAGCTTACAGGCTGTGTGTCTTTGTAGTAAGCCGAGCTTAGCTCGACATGGCGGTGTCGCCGAACGGACCACCAGTTTGTTTTAGTTTTTTCTTTTTTTTCTTTTTTCTCGGTAATACCGTGCTGTTACGACCCGTTATGCATGGATAACAGTTAACCGACCCACTTGGGCATCGGGCGGCTAGGACAGGACATTTGTACTGCAGGATCACGGGAACAACAGGGACTCACTCGGTAACGGAAGAACTATGGTCCAAGTCACGTGATGATAAGATAACGATCATATTGGATCAATATGATCCAACACGACTTGGGGGCCAAACGATCGTTCTGGATCAGAATGATCCAGATCGACCCAAGGTACAAAGGAACATGTTCAGAATTAGACTTGTATATAGTATGACCCTGAGCCTGGCTCATGGTCAGACTTCCATAGCTCTTCAGCAATCAACTTAGTATTCATCCTCACGGATACTCTCAGCTTACCTTCACTGCGAATCACTTGTTGAGTCTAAGACTGATCACCTTAGCCTCTGAAGACCCGATCTACTACAGCCTACGAACTACGACCTACGACCACGACCTAGTGTACTGTTAGAACGTATCAATCCCCAGCTTCTGTTAGCAGACCCTACTGTCGGATAGCTGACCGTAACACGTGCCTACTAGGCCGCATTGTAGGGCTTTCGGCATAGATTACTATATGCGTGACAAGACTGGAAGACATTAAATATACAGAGAGGTAAGCCTATCTTACGGTTGGGTAGGGTTGACTTGTAGGCTGTAGCCGGATAGGGACGGATTTGGGATGTTTATAGAGGTGGGTGGAGAGGTATCAGTATTAGCTCTGATTTTGACTATCTATCTACTCCCCCCCCTTTTACAAGCGGGTCAGGGCAACCAACTGTGGCACAAAGCAAAAGCTTCGGTAATGACAAATCCGATGTCATTATCTCCTGTTCTGTACTATATAGTTACAATCCTACAGGGACCAACTGTAGCGGTCGTAACACACCCCCCTCCCGACCTGCTCTCAATCTCGCCTTGTTCGTACCTTATAGCTCACCGCTTCCAGCTGTGAAACCAAACAGCCTCTCACATATGGCCTGGTATGAAGTTGGCTCTTTTATGGACCGTCAGACAGTGTACGGTCGCCGGACGGCTAGCTGTCTATCCCGCGGTCCGAACCGTCGCCCTTCCCTCGCCTGAAAGCCCAGCTACTGAGTATCTCGGTTGAGGAGCTCACGTTTATTTCATGGCGTGGATCTCAGCTACTAATCAAATGATCGACCGCGACCGCTGCTGAGATCTAGAATATGGTGTCTATTGGCTTGGCGGATGTTCTGCGAAGCATCCCTGCTGGCTGGTTCCTTGATGCTTGCCCCTCTAGGCGCGCTCGGCGTGGAGAGGCTTGGGGTACGATGCTAATTTGCTTATGGGTGAACGTTGGGAACGGCTGTGGTAGTTTTATGTCGACTTTCTTGCCGGGCTTCCGTGGCACGACGATCCCTTCGTCCGCCATGAACTGCTTGCACCCCCACGTTAGGCGACCCTCTTGGTTAACGACTTCACCGCCGCCACAGGGGTTTTGAGCTGTTCAGTGAGCCCGTTAGCACGACGTCACCCATGTAGCATACATGTAGCAGGACAAGTATAAACTTACGGCCTGCGACGCCTGTCCGGCCCCCTTTACCGTAGGCCACGATGCGGATGGAGCGTGGGTGATTGTTAGCTTGCTGCGAGCTATCGCTGTCCAAATGGTACTTAGGAGGTGTTAGATATAGAGGAGTCGGTGTTTGGCGCCTTGATCCAGGGGAAGGACCTGGTAGCGGAAGGAGCAGGACCTACCTGGTGAACAGCGAAAATCTCCGCACAGCCGGCCTCGGTTCGATGCTTCTGGTTGACTGGGACCTTCTTTTGGCTCTGTAGTCTGGCTTGGCACCGGTTAAGGGCAGCGACGACTCGTGGTTTGGGGTGCTGGGGGCCGTAGCCGTATAGAGAAGGGCCGTCTCCCTTCTGGCTGGACGAGATAAAGATGTTGTTTTCAACGGCCATAACGGCTATCATGGCGGGCTGGTCCTGTGCCCTGATGTGATCAACATTGAACTTGGCCTGCATTTGGGTATACGCTAAGTCAGCAAGCCTATAGAGTTTGGTCGTTGTTGAAAAGTGTTGTTGTGTCTCTAGTGAAGGTGAGCTTAGAGGAGTAAAGGATATGCTGCTCTTTATCCCGGGCGTGTTTGTCAAGTTGAAGGCCGAGATCCTGAGCTGCGATGCTTTGGAAGAGAGTGAAGAGCACAAGGAGCCCAAACACCTGGCCAGCCAGCCCTGAGATATAGGAGACGACATTTCGAAAGAGAACAAGTCGGAGATAGTGATTCGATAAACGCGGCGTGTGGCTTGCTGGGGAACGTACGATCTTTAGTAGCAATAGGCCGGCAGACAGCGGGAGTAAAACGGGCTGTGATAAGTACCTTTGTGTCGGTCGAAGAGCCTCCTAATCCTCTCAATGGCTGTTCCCTATATAACAAGAGGGTCCCACTCAGCAGAGCCGAGGACGTAGAGAGATACACATAGGATAGTAATAACAGACGGATAGGCTGGTCGCATCATCGTCAGCCTCTGATCATGGGTGCTCCCTTGTGACAGACAGCTTTGCTCCGCGCCGGTTGAGGCACATGCTTGACCGCGGTTGGGCTTTACGTAGACCTCAACTGCGTCAACATCGGTCTAATTAGCTCTCCTGGCTAGAAGAGCCTGTATTGCTCTAAAGGTGTTGGGATCCTACGGGAA
>NW_023500950.1:0-20419 GCF_013390185.1 Colletotrichum aenigma | reverse complement strand
CAAATCGAGACACTCACCGGCTGGGACGGACGGAAGTGCGGCTGCGGCCTTTGCCAGGCGAACGACCCACCAAACTCACAACCTCGCCAATACCTCCTTCCCCATGTGGACCTCACCTCGATCTACCGACTCCCATTCCCAAGGCTGAGGCAGATACAGCACATGAGGTTCAATGACCCAACGTTACCCGAAATGATCGAAAGACTCCACACAGCAGATGGCAACACCATCACGAGACTGGAAGTCAGCCAGTGGCATGTCGAGTCCGCCCTCCCGGACTTCGTATCATTGCTGACGAATCTCTCCCAACTCCGCGTCGACCATCTGGCATACCATCACGACGAAGTCTCAGTTGTGCAGCCAGCGTGGGACAAGCTGACGTCCGCCAGCATGTTCCGAAACCTGACGTACGGATTGACGAGTCTGCGATAATCATACGCCCTGTCCGACTGCCCAGAGCGGAGCAGGCTGCGACATTACTATAGAGCCGGCCATCTCGAGCCTTCTAGTCCCCTACCCCCCCAAACCACGCGGATTGGTACAAGCGCCGAGGTCAACCCTTCAGATCTCTCACCAAGCTCGACATCAACCAATGAGAGAGTGCACCTCCCTGTATCAAGAGCTCGCAACCATGTCAGCCCTGAACTCGCTCACCGTATCGGTTCAGGCCAGCCAGCATCTCGCCCGCAATCCTCACGTACTGTCGAGAATGACGCACTGCAGGAGCTTCGCCTGATTGGAAACGTCTCGCGGTGGACGGATGGGGCTCTGGGAGCCGTGGGACGTTCCCCCCCCAACAACGCTTCGGATGCGATCAGAGAGGGAATGAGCCACTCAAGACTTTCCAACTCATCCTCCCCGTCGTCTACTCCCTCACGCCCGGCCAGGGAAGCCGCCAGCACATTTGGTAGTCGATTGCACGCAACAACCAAGAGATAGAGGAGCTGGTTCTCGACGCGAGCCTGCGGCTGCCAGCAGCATCTTCTTCCTGGCGGCCCCCACCACCAACTCGACACGCCACGACACCGGGAAATCATGAAGATAACCCTCCACTCCATCAGCATTCCAAGGGAAGGAGAGCCTGGGGCCGGTCGATGAGGGCGTAGCGGAGGTCGTCAAGCAGCTCCACACTATATTCCCAAGCTGCGGTCCCTGTTCACTCCGCGGACGAAATGGAACACTGTGCGAACCGTAACGGTCCGTTGCGAGGGTCGGGTGGGTTAATCAAGCCATCTTCGTCGCTTGCGGTCTAGGCGGTCTCCCGAATTGCGCGATATGGACCTGCTGTTCTCAAAAGACCGACCGATCTCAGTCGAAATCGAAACCGTCCCGCAATGGAACGCAGGCATCCACGTTGCATCAGATCCCTTGTCGGATCGTCCGCCCGGCCGCCCGCCCGCCCTGTGACGAGCGAGAGAACATACCCGCAATCGAGAGGGGAGTAATTCGTGTCCGAAGAGGAGAAGGAGCGACCGCAGTTCGCGACGTAGGCACTAGGTAGGGAGGGGCTTGGGGCACGTCTAGGGAAGTGGAGGATCAGGGCATCGCCTGCATATAGGGCAAGGGTATCATAGCGGCCCAACCGAACTTCATAACACCTAATAAGCCTTGGACCTGTACATCTCAATCCACGGCGATGTGCGCAAGATTTCATTCACTCATCGTGACAAGTAGTAGGTAAACGCCTGTGCTATCAAGTCGAACCGAAAGGCCTGTTTAAATTTGAAGGCCTTGACAGCTAAGCCAGCCAGCCTACGAATACAAGCGACCGATATAGGTACACCAGCCAGCAAAGGAGCTCTGAGGAAATCGGCTGCTCTACCTCATCTGACGCGCGGTATAGAGACAGCACCAAACAGCCAGAAGAAGGCCCCAGCCCCTGGGAGCGGAAGAGAGGAGAGGAGAGGAGAGGAGGGGGGCTATCAAAGCCAAAGCCGGCTATTAGAAGTGCTCATTCGACTTGGCCCATGACCGCACCCCTTACCATCTCAACGACTGCATACCAACTTTGCAATAGCTAACACCACTAGCCCAGGCCAGACAAGAAAATGGCTTGAGATCAGAATGGAGAGTTAAGGTAGCCTTATAAGAGCAGATGAGGGGCGATCACCCGGGGGCGTAGGCTCAAACCAGCAACCCTAAGCATAGCGCACACACACGCACACCCTTCTTCCAAGGGATGTCTTCCAAAGCCTCTCAGCAGCACCCGCCACGCCTTCTTTATAGAGGTTGGTTCTTTGATATGACACTGCCAGCTGTCTATTCTCAGAGCCGAAGGGGGCGGGAGGCTCGGCAAATCGCTATTCGGAGAAAGTCATGCGGTTTTTCGCCGCAGCTAACCAGACGCCAATTAAACAGCCTGGAAGAAGCATCCTTGCCGGACCGCGACATCGCAAGTCTCTCATTAGAGACACCTAGAGGCGTCTTGACCAAGGCATTGATCTAAGGTATCTAGCGTTTAACCTAACACCGCTGGGATCTGAACAATACCTTAGTAATGGACCTCAACTTTCAGCATAAGCGAGGCTTTCTACAGCATGACGTTGGACTAGGACGTGCGTATTACTCAATGCCCTATAGTAGGATGGAACCCTTTATTTTCCTTATACCTTTTTTGCTTTTTTCTCTCTTTCTTTTTCTCATCTTTTTGGGTTTTCTTTTCTTTTTCTTCTTCTTTTTTCTTTCTTTTTTTCTTTTGGTTTGTTCCCCCCCCCGATATCTTCCTCCTACTGTAATCATCCTTCTTTGGAGTTCTTTCTTGTAGCTGCTGATATAGTCCTTACGACACCGTCCGGTTAGGCAGGTACATGATACTCGATTTGCAGTTTTCCTGCGTTCTTCACAGACCGAGCCTGATTCTAAATGCTTGCTTAACAGATTAAACCCCCCAACCCCTATCATCATTGTGAAGGATCCTGGGCGAAGCAGCTCATAACTCTAAAGACCACTAGTAGTGATTTCTAAAAACCAGATACTCTAAACCTGGCTCTGTAGATATGGTCCGGCCTCCCTGGCTAGGACGTCAGTTACATATAACCATGAGATGTGCCTAGCCTAGACGTCCATGTCGCATTTCAAGGTAGCGTCGAGCCCCGCGGCCGCCCCTTGCCCATAGCTTAACAGCCATGGAGTATGTTATATGGTCCTCTCGTCCCTTGAAGAGCCTCAGAGCCTTAGATCCTCACTTGTGGAAATTCAACTAACGACGTAGAGATAGCTAACCTGAGCCGGGCGCGGGTTAGGCAGTTAGGGTCATCATGGTTAGGTCGTTCGGGTTATGGTATATGTCCCTATCGTCTTAAAGATTGTGGCTACCAACTAAGCGGTGTAGGGTCAAGTATACAACCCTATGATCACTATTTACACATGTTGCTGATTTCTCTCAGCTTAAGTCTAGGTAATCCTCGGCCCAGACGAGGAATCCCGCATTGGGTTGATGCTTATATAAGCATGCATTGCATGTAATCATCGCTCGAGTCCCATCTCGCTCATGCCCACCCTCACAGCACGCTGCAGTACCTAGATATGCACTCTTTTTTTTTTCACACTTTGGTTTGTGTGAGGTACCTGTTAACATAAGGTACAACTAGTTAGTGTAGGAAATCATAAGGCCTGTATCCAAGGTAGCTGCTGCCTGTAGGTACGCATTCTGTGTGCACGTTCTAATGAGGGCGCGCAACAGGGGCGAGTGAGACCAGCCTGCCGGCTGTTAGCCTGGGCAGCCTAGACGAGCTCGCCCGATCGTCAATAGAACACCAGGCTTCACACCAAGCAGACCAGTCCATATAACGGGGAAGCCGAATAATCATTCAGGATCTCCCGCCAGTAAGATTCAAGGAGTCTGCCGAACAAGCACGCAGGTCTTTTATAACCTAATCTAAAAGCAGGTATCATGCCTTTTCTGTACTCAGCCGGCCGGATACTGTAGTGGACGAACACCCTCCATGCCAGTCGCAGCTGAAACAATGCAGGAGAGTCACCAGGTGCTGCATGGCTCAGTGGTATAATGTATCTAGCCTCACAGAGAGCTAGCTCCCTCCGCCACCTGGTGGGTATACAAGAGCACCTGCAGCAGCACATGTGTGTTTTCCAGCTCGTAGGCGACGAATTAATCCATAAAGGGTGATATCTATAAAGCAAAGTAGTTAACCCCGGCGCCCCTCCTTGTTCGCCGCGGCTGCTGCGACCCTATCTCCAAGCCGCCCATATGCCAAATGTGTAAGCCATAGATAAAAAAGTATACAAGCCGGGAGCACGACAGCTCGCCTTCTGGAATCAAAAGCAGCCGCCCCACACAACCAACGCCATTCCCGCCGCCCCCTCCCGGAACCTCGCACTCCTCTCCTCGGCGGCCTCGGGCGGCTCCTTGTACCATGGTGCTAGGTCCTGCACCTTTATTAACCCCTCTAAGCTTCGGAACAGGCCGAGAACCCTCCGCCTCCTCCTGCGGTCCCTCAGAAACGCTTCTGTCACTGATCTATCGCTTTCAACGAGGAAAACCCCCGCAGCCCTTTCAACCATGTTCGTGCAGATGTCTTCGCCGTCGGGGCGGTGGCGCTTAGCCCCGACCCGCAAGACGAAGTCTCGCGACAGCTTCGCTTCGTAGTGCGTGTGTAGGGCCATCGTCTGTCGCGTGACAATGTGCCACGAGTGCGCGATGGCCTCTTGCATAAGCCTATCGTCCGCATGCCCTCTCGAGAACACGTCAAAAGACGAGGTGTAGTCGTTAAAGTAGGCCTGGTGCTCAGCGTCGCCCCAAATCCTGTTCGTGGCTTTGGCGTCCAGCCAAGCCGTCTGCCTTGCCTGGAGGAGCCCAATAAAGACCTCCTTGAGCAGGATGAGCATCGCCCGATTAAGCAGCCTGTCAGACAGAATGATTGCCTCCGCTACCGAGGACAGTGTCATGCGCGAGGCGATAGACATCAGGCCCTGCCCGCTTGGCTTCCCGTTAGCCCATGCGGCAAAATACCAGTGGTGGACGAAGGACAAGTAGGCATATACGCACTCAGGCCGGACGTCGTCGTCGTCGCTAAAGTCTACAGACCTGTCGAAGCCCTCCCTGTAGAATCCCATTATGCAGCCTTGAAAGTACGACGAACACTCGACGATGATGTCGCGGTGGACGAGGAACGTTGTAGAGTGGCACCGTATTATGATTAGCTGCGTTGTGTCCCTGTAGGAAATGTTAGCGAAACCGCCCAGCCTGCTGCTACACCTTAGCCTACTCCCATGCTGATGAGGAGGCGGCGTTCCCGATACGTAGTCTCTAACCTGCTCTTCTGGGCTGCCGCGCCCTTTGCGAAGTCGTATAGTAGCCGCACCATATCGCCTTAGGGGAACAGCACAACAGAATAGGTGTGCGTGCGTGTATGTGGTGTGTGTGTGTGAAGAGAGAGAGAGAGAGAGATGGCCTAGGTGACGGCCGGCGGTAAGGTACCTAAGGTATGTTGAGGTTGTATAGTGTAAGGTGCCTTAGCGGTCGCTTGATGTGGTGGTGTTTAGTGTTACTGAGGTGGACAGTGCAGTTGGGTGGGAATAAGCGGCTCTGACCACCTGCGGGCTGGTGGAAGGTGGGCTTTGGTGCATTAGAAGGAACCTAAGGGTCATGGGATTGCAGAAGATGAATGTGAAGTTGGGAGGGCGGGAAGGGTAATTGCGAGGAGGCGTCACCTTCCCGACGGGAGAGTTGCATCCACTGGCTCTAACCAACGCCGAGATAAAACCACAACTGCAAAGACGACGCCGGCGGGAAGGCCCATGGGATGACTTCCGTAACGAGAAGGAACGGCGGGGGACCTCCTGGAATCGGCAGCGCAGGCACTGCCCGGGCCGGCTAGTGTGCTTAGGTAGGTTTATGCAGATGGCAAGTGGTGAAAACCGCGGCTCGGTCGGGTGCGGGCCGGAAGGCGCAGGCAGCCCAGGTAGGTAGGTACGCGTGTAACCGGGTACCTCGGGGAAGGACCTCCTGGGGACGTAGCTTGTTAGCGTGTAAAGATGAACGAACACCTAGGAACACTCAAACCGCCGCTTAGAGGAGGGTATACTTACCACGGGGCAACACTATACATAGACAAAATAACGACACAACGTTGCAGTTGTCCTGGGGAGCGGGGTCGCTGCTGCCAACACTGACAGTGTAGTTATGTGTGGACCCTACCTTACCTTAGGTGATACTCTCCGTCTGTCTAGGGAAAGGTACGTTGAGGTAGTTAGGGGTGCAGAGGATAAGTGGCGGGGCAGAAACTAAATCGACGTTAGCTAGAGACTCGCGGGTAATCTTAGGCGGGCGCTAGAAGCAGCAAAATCAAGCCGGATGCTCTTAAGGCGTGTATAATAGGCAAGACCAGAGCTTGGACCAAGGGGGGATATAGTAAGAAATTAGGATCCCAGAGTACTTCTGCAACGGCGCGGTGGGTGACCCCTTCCCTCCCTCCTACCTTATCTTTGTTTAATACAACGTCCGTTTTTGAAGTGGAATTAGAGCGTGAGGTAGTGAGACTCCTGACAGAGAGCAGGTACGGAGCACGAATCACCTCACAGCACCTTATACTCGAGCCGTATAATATGTAATATTTGCGAACCGTTCAGGCAAAAGGCTGTCTGCTTGTCTATTTCAAATCGCTCTTTCTCCCTCGCTCACCACCACTGCAGCCTCAAGCCTCCTTCCTTCACAAATCCCATCCCACAAACCCCTACCTACCATGCCCATCGAAAACAACAAGTACCTCTCATACCTTAGACTTGAGTACCTACCTATCTATCCATGGCATACCCTCCAGCGTCGTACACCCCGAACTCATGCTACCTAACTTCCTTATAGCAACCCCTCTTCACTAAAAAAGCAGTACTAACACTAGCTACCTCATACAGTCATTACCATCATACGCATCTTATAATCCACGCGCATGTTTGACGCATGCATCCCGGGGCGCTACTGCTAACGCTACCGGGACCCCCCGGCCCCCCCGCCTGGCTAGAGCCCCGATTTGTCGCCATGGCTTCCTTCCCTGCTAACGCGGACCGGCCCTTCCCCTTAGGGAGACTACCCCGCGAGCTGATCGACTGCATCTTCAGCTACTACATGTCGATAGAAGAACCGTTTGAGTACCTGATCCCCTTCTCAACGGCCAGCTCGTTGTGGTTCGACCTGGTCCATCCCTCTATGTGGGCGAATGTCTGCCTGAACGCCATTACCTCTGAGGACATCAAGCCCGCGAAGCGACAGCAAGCCCACACGAAACAAGATTGATTGGGGAGATTGTCGACCCCGAGAACCACAGATGCCGTCGATGCACGGCATGGGCGCCACATAAGGTACCGTCCATTACGTCCACTTCCGAGCCGCCGAGGGGGCCCGGGCACCTGGGCGCTGGCATTGGTAGAATGGAAGGCTCCGGCGTTTGGTCCCGCAGATCGGGGCTCAGGGCTTTTACTACCACGAACGCGAAAAGATGGGGCTATGAGGGTGGAGTTCGCCCGACGCACCCATGGGGTGGGTGTCTTGTTGAACACCGAGGTTGAGGCCGACGCGGAGGCTGAGGCAGAGGCTGAGGCGGAAGCCGGACGGACGACGATCACATCGTTCCAAGTTCGCATGTCGTACTCATAATCTCTTACTTGTAATTACTAAGCCGGTTGCAGTCGACAGAGGCGTACTCGGACGCTTCCAAGGCCCTGAAGATGTAGAGAACAACTTGGGGCTGCTAAAAACACCTCATCCCGACCCCTGGGGTCAGCCATTCCGCTGTCTAGAAGAATTCAGCTGTATGGGCTTTTTTCTTCGTAGCCGGGATGAAGTCTAGGAGGAGCGCTGTGCGAGTACCATTCGGCAGGGAGGTTGGAAGCGTTCCAGAGTACCACAGATATAATAATACTTCGCACCGAGCGGACTCGCCATCACTAAACAAGGATGACCTGCAGTTGGAAATCCAGCCCGATAGGCTGGGAGCGAAAATTCCACCATTGTGGCTGATTCGCATTTCATTAGCTACCTAAAAACGCCTGATATCAAAACAACAACGCCTGATAATCACGTCTGATGATGACTGCAAACCCACCGCGTGCTCTAGAGTTATGAACCCCTAGGTCCCCTACCTTCCCCCTTCACACCCCCTTCTAAGCGCCGGGTAGGCACTCCCTCAGCATTCCATTGCCATCACATGTGTCTTCTGCCGAAAGGGAGACCCACCACCTGCTCAGCCGCCCATGCTGATCAACTCGTCATCATCCACATCCCAGACGCCGCGGTGGCGGAGGACGTTGCGTGCGAAGTAGGACGGGCCACCCCCAGGGAGAGTAGCAGCCATCGGCGCGTTAGCGGCGTACCCTGCGAAGATAGAGATGTATTCCTCGAGAGTCTTCTCGGCGCTGGTGCTGGGGTTGAGGATTTTTTCCAAGCCGAAGGCGAAGCTCAAGCCTGCGTCGCGCATAACAAAGTGCTTGAGCCTGACTACCGGGGTCGAGAACAGATCGATAGACATGACCTCCCCCTCTGGCCGCCGGACCTCAGCCTTTCCAAGTTGTAGTTGTCCAACGCCCCTCATGATCTCGTGGTAGTAATGGTCCCCACTCTCTCCGTTCGCGCTGAAGGTGGCAACATCGTCAACCAAGACACCGAACCACTTGCCCCTCGCAGCGCCACTATCCATGACGTGTACTGAGAGCCTAACATAGGCATGGTCAGGCGTGTTGTTGATACTGCCGTTGTAGAAGCTAACCAAGGCCACGACCCGAGCGCTCCCTCCAGGGGACGCCCCAGCCTCGGCCAGACCCTCCGCCTTTAGGTCCACTGCGGTCCGAAGCCTCTCTGACAGGCGCTCGTTTGATGTACTGAAGATGATAGAGGGTTGCTCGCTTGACTGCTCGTTGGCAGCGTTGACGCATACAGCCGCCTTGAGCGCCAGCCGACGGCCGATCTGATTGTTGGATCCGCTGATGTGTTGGGCGAAATCATTAGCGCGCGCCCTGCCATGTGCGATCTCCATCAGGGAGAGCTGGTTATCGCCAATGGCATACTCGGGATTAGAGTCGCTACTCAGCACCATGCGGAGCTCCGTCAGAACGCCTGTCGCAACCAGCTCCTCCTCACGCTGGCGCCGGGTGGCGCTGTCGGGGATGATGGTACGGGTTTGAGAGGCCATCGCTGTAGACCGAGATTAGTATGTGTAGCAGTGGACTGGAAGTAGGCAACCGCGTAGAGGTGGGTGTGTCTGTGTGTGCTTACCTTCCAGGTGTGTGGGTGAAGTTGAGGATGTGGGTAGGCTGCCAGGTGCGGCTGGATTTTTGGGGAGAGGTCGGATTCTCGGAGGAGAAGGTTGAAATCTCGGGAAGAGGCCCAAAGGCAGGAGCCGAAAAGGTAGTAACTGCTACTGTTGCGGGTATGTGCCTTGGTCGAGAGTCTTTCGGAGTTGCCTGCGATGGTGGGCTTGTAGGCTGCAGCGTTTGTGATGTGATGTGATGCTGTTGATGTCCAGAAGAGGTTTGAAAAGGGTAGCAGATGAGCCTCGGCCGCCTTAAATACCTTACCTAGCGCGGCGGGTGGTGAGTGTCAAATGAGGAAGTTGCGATGCAGCGTGAGTGCAGGCAGGCTGCACCGGTGATGTGGGTGGAGGGTTCCACTCAATAGGTTCCAAGAAGGAGGGACGGGCCTGGAGTAGATGCCTGAAGCCAGCGGCAACAAAAGAGATGGCGAGAGAAGGCAAGCAAGCTACCGGTACAAAGACAGGTAACACCTACTCAAAAAGGGAGAAGGCAACAGTTTCCAGATCCGGGACGAGGCGCAAGCGGCAGGTGCATGCTACTGGGCGTAGCGACCTCAGGAGGAAAGAAGGGATTAACCCATTCCTCAAATGATCGTGCTGACAAAAGCGGCAGTTACCAAGCCGTCAAGGACGTAGCTTCTAAACCTGAGAAAGTGATGAACTTCTCTTTTCTTTTCCTCCCCTCCCAAGAGGTATCTCTCCTACCTTGATTTCTACGACAGGTGCGGTGCATCCCGCCCCTTCCTCCACCATTATCATGTCAATAGGTGCGTGACACAGGTTGAAGGCTCTTCAGAGGCGGGCTGCAGTAAGGGTCAAGAGAACGGATTACCGGAATCTGCGCCACCCCCTAACTCCTCCCAAGATCCGTGTAACCTACAACCTATATATAACCTCGTAGGCCCTTTTCTACCATCATCATCTACGACAGGATCTCGCCGCATTTCCCACCCCCAATGAATACACAACGGGCAAAGAAGAGGAAAAGCAACACCAGCGATGTCTAGGATCTGGTCAACCCATCACGAAGTTAACAATAGAAGCTACGGGATGATGTAAGTCGACAGGAAGAAGAGGAAGAAGAGGAAGAAGAGGAAGAAGAGGAAGAAGAGGAAGAAGAGGAAGAAGAGGAAGAAGAGGAAGAAGAGGAAGAAGAGGAAGAAGAGGAAGAAGAGGAAGAAGAGGAAGAAGAGGAAGAAGAGGAAGAAGAGGAAGAAGAGGAAGAAGAGGAAGAAGAGGAAGAAGAGGAAGAAGAGGAAGAAGAGGAAGAAGAGGAAGAAGAGGAAGAAGAGGAAGAAGAGGAAGAAGAGGAAGAAGAGGAAGAAGAGGAAGAAGAGGAAGAAGAGGAAGAAGAGGAAGAAGAGGAAGAAGAGGAAGAAGAGGAAGAAGAGGAAGAAGAGGAAGAAGAGGAAGAAGAGGAAGAAGAGGAAGAAGAGGAAGAAGAGGAAGAAGAGGAAGAAGAGGAAGAAGAGGAAGAAGAGGAAGAAGAGGAAGAAGAGGAAGAAGAGGAAGAAGAGGAAGAAGAGGAAGAAGAGGAAGAAGAGGAAGAAGAGGAAGAAGAGGAAGAAGAAGGCTGAGGTGAGCACAACGAGGAGGAACACTTAATGTCGCGAGGCTTACCGACCACCTTAAATCCAAGGAGCTTGAGCAAGTTCAAGATCGGACCTCTGGCTTCTGAGGTTTACCGCCTGTATTAAATCCGGGACTTTAAGCAAAAAGGCGTCTCGCCAGCGCTCCAACTCTTCATCCGCGCCGACTGATATTATGTTCCATTATCACCCCGATCCACCGTGCGAGTTTCCCATAAAACCTCTCTGTGATTCCGTCAAGACCGCCCAGCACTTGTGTGATATGTGTAGACAAGTATTCCATGGGTGTATGCGGACGTCGGTTAGCTATTAGACCTCTATGAGGGCTCGGACGATTACGAGCGTCTCTCATCCTAGCACAGAGAGTTGCTTCTTTCTTCATCACCTAGGTGGTGGCTAAACCACATGATAACTATCGTGTACTTGAAATTCTTGTCGTCGTTGATCCGGGTTCCAATTTAGGTTCGTCTCCAGCTACTAACTGCCTTTTGTTGTGCGAGACGTCATCGTCACAGGCGACTCACGAACACCACCATCATATTCATGCCTGGCCTGTTTGTCTCTTGCCTGCGCTGGCGCGCAGCTTCTGCGTTGACTCCACTGCTGTTAAATGCCTTACTCACATTCAAACGAGGGCTTAGCCGAGGACTTGCCCCAATCACCACACCGCTCCTGCCACCACAAGCCCCCCCATGCTAGATACGGCATTGTCACAAGCTATCTACTACTGCTATACTCACCCCAGCCCATGGGTTGTTCCTGCCTCCTGGTACGTAAGGTACCTTCCGCACGCGGGCTAGCCTCTGTCGAGACCTCTCAGCTGTGTCATTAGGTGAAGGCCTCACTCCTAACCAGACTCGGGCCAGAGAGTTGGGTTCCCCCAAACACCACCACCAGGTACCTTACTACTACAAACAACAACCCCATCCACAATCAATCACATCCACAATCACGACCAGAAGCCGCCGCCACCGCCACAGCAGGCCTTGGCCAACAGCTTCCGCCTTACCTTCCTTCCCTCACGCTCAAGACACCAGGCCAGGGGTGCAGTACAAGAGACGAATATCTCCTCCACCCTCGGTCCTATCCCACAAGCTCAGGTTTCCTTCCTAGACCACCACTAGCAACAACCTTAAGCTTCTTCTCACACATCACCTATCAACACCGAAGCCTCAGCTAGCCGCACTTCACATCAATCCTCCCTAAGGTAGGGAGCACGCTACCCCATGAATACCCATCGCTCCTTCCGACCAACCTTACCTACACAATGCTAACAGGTGCTCAGGGGAACCCGCAGAGAAGAAAAAGAGAAACGGAAGGGAAAGGGAAAAAAGGAAAGGAAAAAAGAAAAAAAAAAAAAACACCGCAATGATGACTTCCCCGCAGCGCACGGTCAATGATACCTTGGCTTTCATCTCCAGGAACCTCGTCTCCCGCCATGCTGTCGAGTCGATGACCAAGGACACCCTCGAGAGCAGGCCGACGGACGCCGAACTCCGCCGCCTATGCCAGGACACCATCCTCACGATGAAGGAGTTCACATCGGGCCACCAAGTTGTCTCCTGCGCCGTGCCAGGGGCTGTTCGGGCTCTAGCATTGGCCTTCGACAAGCTTCAGCAAGCAGACACGAGCAGGCTTTCGGTTATCATGAATGGGGGTATCAAGATCGGTCGGGAGTGGGATGAGGACGCATTCCAGGAGAATGGTCGGATGAGATTCTTCAAGGATATCATACATGAGGAGGTCCCCGGAACGCTTCTCTGGGAGGTTGAGGTCATCTCTGTCCCCGACGGCTCCGGCGGCTGCCGCAAGGAGCTGAAGCACGACACCACCCACGTCTGGGTCCCCTTTAAGCCTGGCGCTGGCGAGGAGGGGTCTCACCTGGGCGACTTCTATGCCGCGTTGTTCCAGGAGTACCTGAGCGTCGCGAACAAGGTGCCTGGCAAGACCTCGGCCAAGTACTTCGAACGCACCCCGTCCACCAACGAGCTAACCGTCTGGGACACCACTGGCAACCACGTCAGCAGCTTCGCCATGGCAATGATGCACGTCCTGGCCGTCCGCATTGCCAGGGTCAACCCTTCCGACGACGAGAGAACCAGCCTCCGGAAGATGCTGCAGGACGAGATCGTGGCGCGCTACTGGATTGCGGAGTGCAGGGCTGAGGACAAAAGCGACCAGAAGTCCACGTTCTTCTCGATGGGACTGCTGTTCTGGGCCATCACCCACCCTACGGAGCTGGAGGCCAAGATCAAGGGATAGTCGGGATTGACGCCAGGGAGTCTAGCTGCGAGGATGAGCAGGGACGTGTCGGGTGGCTTTGCGACGCATGAGGATCAAAAATCATCAGGCTGCCCGCTTCTGGCAGAGTGAGGGAGTTGAGTTGGTAACCTACTTAGGTATTACGTGTCGTAAGGGGGGGTGGATGGAGGTGGAGGAGCCGTAGGCATGGAACCCAAGGTACCTACCTAGCCAGCCTACCTATTGATGAACATGGAGGGCCAGTAAGCAGGTCTCCATTTCTAGAAGAACACAGTCGGTTAGTACTTGGTCGCCTTTCCACCGCTTCCGCTAGGTGATGACGGCTTTGGTCTCGGGGCAATGTTCAACCCCAGCCAACCCATGATATCCACTTCCCCTTCTCCCGCCGGTCAATCGGAGACCGCGCTTAATTGTACGCGCCAGTCTGATCTGCACGGTGGCTTATTAGAGGACTTATAGAACGGCCAGAGACCGCACCTGGTGACCCCACCTATCATATCATGCCCATCACACCACAAACACTGCTTCCGCCGCTGCTATCTGTTCCCTTTTAATTCCTACGATTGTACCTTACCAATGACAATGAAAGGGATAAGCAGCTTGAAGGCTAGTGTGGTTGGAAAAGTGTGTTAGTGGGGGTTCGCATGCCATCAGTACACATGACCAAGACCTTCCATCCAAAGGCAAACCACACTGGTTTTGCTCCTCTCTCAGCAGGTAAGGTACCTAGGCAAGCATACATACCCACGTCAGCATCTTCCCCGAACGTCCTTACTCATCATCACATCTCTATGCGTACGTCCATTCCATTCCATGATATTTTGTCTAATATTCAAAACTACCGCTTAGAGGGAACCCTACTCCAAAACACTGCCTACCGTCTCCCCAGCACCCAGGCGTCAGTTTCCACCTAAGGAGCACGGCTGCTGATACCTCCGTTTTGTTCAGGACGTAAGCCTTCGACCACAGCAAGAACAAGCGCAGATGATGTGCCGCATTATCACCTCCTCCATCTCCGAATTTGATACAGTATTTGTCGTGCTCAATCCTGCCGCTCCGCCCTGGTACCCCAACTACGTTAGTTGACGAGAGGGCGGTTTGAGGCGGGCCCTGAGCACGCACTCCAGTACATCTGCTGTATGGTTTGGATAGGGAACTCAGTACGACGGTCTATACTTCGATGTCCTGCCCCTCCCGAGGACCGTGACCGCAGCATATGCCCCTTAGGCCCGTTAGGGTCGTGTACCCACCACAGATTCCTCACGGGCTCTGGCGATACGGTCGAATGGAGGCCTCGGACGAAGAACCTCAGGTTCCTATTCCATCCCACGTCAACGTTGAACCTGCCGCGCAAGTCGGCTTGACCCAAGTTGTCCTAGGCTTTTTCCGAGTAGAGGAATGAAGTACGCCGAGACATGCCCTTCGCCCCGCTGGACCTGCTCGGCTGGTGGGGCCAGGGTATTGAAGCGACCGCGGCCGAGGGGAGAGGGCTGTGCAAACGCTTCGCGACATCGAGGGCGGCCAACTGATCGTCATCCTTGACGGAGACGTCAGCGTCCGCGTCAAGAAGCTGTTGGATGATGCTCTTGTCCCCACGTCCAAACAGGGTGCCATCGCCACCCAATCGGGCGCAAAGATGGGCGGTTGTTGACCCGTCTGGTCACTTGGCAGTCACATCGATGTCATCCGATTTGATGAGGGCTTTCATGAGCTGGGGTAATGCATCGAAGTCGTCCTAGAGGGCGTCGTATCAAGCCTGTGTGGTTGTGCGACCTGACTAGAGGTCCACGGCGGCCCCCAGTGCCACGAGAAGGAATGTTTCAGTTGGGCGTCAGGGCACAGGGGCTTGGACGTTGACACCGAGTTGCTGCGCGAGCCAGTTCGCGTATCGAAACCGCTTGGTACGACAAGCCCTGGGTAGAGTCTGCTGCCCCCACGACGTTTGGTCCGTGATGGATGTAATTCTCTGCTGAAGGATGCGTTTAGCGATTTTGATGGTCCTGGACCTGGGTATGTAAACACAGCAGAGATCGTGAAGCAGTGAGACTGAACGCTCGTTTCCAGGATGTGAGGCTCTCCAAGCACCAAGCACCAATGATACAAGTCTTACTCATCGGGGCTGAGGTGAGTCGCCATCGGAAACAATGCCTGAAGCTCCGGCTTTGATGAGTCTTTCGGCAATCTTGGACTGTCCATAATAGATGGCAGTATGAATTGGTGTCTTGGCTGCGTTCGGGGCGTCAAAGTCGGGATTGAAGTGGGGTGGGTGGCCAGGGTCGTCCAGGTCATCGCAAGACCAGCATGGCCCGGGGCTCCTGAGGGCTACGTCCGCGCCCTCTTCCAGCAGTCTCTTGACGAACCGCTTGTTCCCAACAACGATTGCTACTTGAAGGGCAGTGTAGTCATCAATCCAGGGTATGATATCCTGCAATCCCGCAAGCATCACGGGCGGGGGCGGGTCACCCTCTTCCCGGAGTTGACCCCAGTAAGGTGGCAAGGTGACATCTAACTTATCGGGGTGGTTCCTCTTAGTATAATCCACTGCGAGTTCGAGAAGTGTAGTGTCCCCGGTGATGATGGCTGCGAAAAGTGCCCGTCCATCGATTTCGCCCTCAATTTCACCCTCGATGAGGGTGCGAATTGGTGTGTCTAAGTGGTAAACGACCCAATCAGTGAGAGGGTTTAATTACGACGATAAGCATAAGTGTGCGTACGCTGAGCGTGTAAAGAAAGATAGTACAGCTTAACGGCCCTTAGTTAGGCTGATATATCGATGGGATATATTTCTACACCTGTCGTGTGCGTATTCAACACCCGTGTGTGCGTAACATTTGGGCGAACTCTATAAGTGGTTTCAGATTTACCGAAGACAATCCTCCCAGGTCGCCTTCCGGGGTACATACAGCAAGTGCATCAATACCATCGCGGGCCTCGGCCGGTATTGAAGGGAGTTGAGGCTATTCCCGCCGTCCCCGCGCCCTTATTCGTGACCTGATTAACCCACAACCATCACAGCCATCACAGCCATCACCAGGCGAGACTCCAAGTGAGCAGCAGATAGACTACTAGCTCACCATGGAGGCAACCACCTCTCGAGCCCTTCCTGCCTCCCGATACTCGCGTCTCTATAGCCATCATACCTAGAATCTACCCAGACAGACATGCTTAATACATAGGAGTAGCTGGTCAGGTTAGGGGGGCGGGTGACGCTCTCTAGAGCTTCGCAGGGCTGTTGACGCCGAGAAGCTGCCTAGCCTTTTTAACCAGGGGCGACTTTAAGCGAACGAGATGCTTAATCACCAGCTGCCGCAGAGCGTACGACAGGTCTGTTTGAACGTTGAGCAGGGCCCTCGGGGTCTTGTCGATGATCCAGCTGATGTCTTTCATGTCCTTATCGTCCTTCTTTCGATGTTCCGCTGCTAAGGCATTGACCTTCGACATGAAGATCTTGCCGAGCCGCATGACGTGAACGTTGATCGGCCTCTTTCTCTCGTTTTCCACTTTGAAGTCCTTCGATTGACCTGCAAGCTTTGGGGTGTCGTCAAGGTGCCTAGGCCGGCCGTTAGTGTCCGCAGACCAGCCGGAGGCTCCGGAGTGAGGGGCTTTACTCACCGGCGATCACTAAATCAATCTCGATGTATCTGGGCTTCCCTGCACTTCCTCGGTCGCGATAAACCCGCAGGTGAGACTCGCTCGGCCATCCAGGCCCAGGAACTATGTACTTTTTGTCTTTGCTTAGTGCAGCCCGTAGCTTAGGCATAGTGGTCTGTACAACCATGTCGATGTCGGTAGTGTGTCGATCTGATTGTCCGTGGATTTTCAGAGCGAGACCACCAGCAACAGCCCAGGGAATCTTATTCCGGTCAAGGAGCTTGCCGAGCGGGTCAAGGGTGTCTAGAAGACTAAAAAAGCTAACGTCAACCTCAGACTCCTTCTGAAGTGTTGCTGCCTCCTGTCGATCAAACCAGCCTTTGGTGATATCGCGGCCGACAACAGTAATGCCCCTCGGGAATTGGGTGCATGCTCCACCCCTACTCTTCCTAGTGAGGGCTTCTACCTCACAGAGGGTGAAGTCGGTGATGCTTCCCTTTGTCGACACAGAGGAGCCGAAGCCCCGGCCATGATATGTCGCGAGCGGCGCAGCCTCTAATGAGACAGCTAGGAGCCAGAACAAGGTTATTAGGGACCAGTAGATGGTGCAAGAGAGCTGTAGAGGCGGTGCCATTGGTAAACCCGACCAAATCTGTTACAAGATAAATGTTGCGAAGCTGGAAAGTCCTCGACCTTGAAGATCACGAAACAGCCAGCGAAGCTATGTAGTTCATAAACAATAGTGCCAAGCGCAGGAAGGATTGGCTTTATGAATTTGGGGCAGGACGTCGTATGCTTAACGTAAGCACGCTTCTTTGCAGGGCATCGCACCCGATTATTCATCCCTTCTCTATTTAGGTGTCGCGAACATCAACCAGATTATCCGCCCTGGGCCCCTGCGCATGGCCGTGGGTCAAAGGAGAAGGCTAGAGCCGGTTTCGCCGAATCTGATAGATACTACCCGACGGCAGTGTACGAACTGCAGACTGAGTGTGTGTGTTTGCGTATGTTTCCTCTTTTTTCTTTTTTTTCTTTTGAATCGTTTTCTCCCCCCCTTCCTTTCACCCCCACTCCGGTGCCCATCGTATAACCCTACGGATACCGCGATCCCACTAGGTGCTGCCTTCGCTAAACACTTAACGGGGCCCTTCCTACTGGTGCCCGGGGCTGCCGAAGCTGCCCGTGGCCCCAGTTAAGTACCCTTCGGCAATGGTGGCCATGAAAGGAGCGCACGTTTGAGGCAGCGTTAGCTCTACCCCTGTCAAGGGGTAATTAGAGTGCTTGGAGTTCGTAGTTCATTTTTTGACCGATATGTTCTACCCCGTCCCAAATTATATTCCGGTCAGCTCCTGGGCCCGGATAGCAGGCTCGGCCGACAGCTACCGCGCGTCCGGACAGGATAGCGAGAACGAGACCATCCAATCGAAAATGACATTCATCAGACTGAAGCATCCCTGAATTTGCATATGATCACTATAAGGCTACTGATTAGTCCAGGGTTGCGTTGCCCATTTACCCCTAGCAAAGCTCTTGACATCATATGAAGATGAGCAGGAAGAGGTGGACACCAGGCTAGATGGGACCGAATCCACATTCTAGAAGCAATTGCTCGCTCGACAGATATACTGCAATTGACCGCCCCTAAACATCACAGACTACTGGCACTACAGTCCTCTATCAGCCCTTTCACAAAGCAGAACAAATAACACCTAAACATGCTACGACGTTTTAGAAACCTGTGTTAAACGCTCAGACACCTAGTAGTTAGGCGACCTGAAAAGAAACAGCTGGGGCATTGGAACTTTTTAACAGAGCCTAGTGAAAAGGGAACAATGGCCAGAAGACATGACGGTGTCAACAGACCTCTAGTCATTTGAGTCTTGAATGTTCAAGGGCAGAGATGGTATTTGATCAGAGTTTTGGAGCAAAGGAGATCCACAACGCGTTCGGTTTGCCTAATGCCCTAGGGGAAACTGGTCTAGACCGCTGAAACAGGTCCGGTCATTATGGCGTTGAAACCTAACATGATCTTAACTTTTTCTATCGCACTCACGTTGGTCCTCTTGAATATGTGGCTAGCCTTGGAAATTGCTAGGTTGAAAGGATAATAGGTGCTATTGCGATCGTGGGCCATGTCCTATTCCTTTCTACAGCTTAGAAGCCATGAAACGGTAGTACGCAAGGCAGTTCCATTCCTTGTCGTATTTACCCTTGGAGAGCGTGATCCATTCTTCGCCTACAGACGTGGTCAGTCAGTATAGCTCATCCACGGCAAGATGGCAACATACCTTTTCTAATGACTCTATCAATGTTGGCTTTAGAAGAGGTTGTAGTACCTCCATAATCAATACTGGATAGCATGGGTTCAGTCCCTTTCCAACAACACGCATTAATGATTCATAGCCAATAGACGACGTACCGTTGCATACGCTTGACTTCATCCCAGTCATGGCGTGTCTGAGTCCAGGTGTTGGGGTTATCTGCCAGGCGCCTTACGTGCAAGTAGCTTGCTGTAAACTTGTTCTGGCGAAAGGCGGTCTTGCCAACGATGAGACCCACGTGAAGACAGCCCGTCTGATCGATGGTATACTGCTGACTAGGTGTCATACCCTTCTGTCCAGGATATGCTTTATTACAGGACATGAAGTAGTAGTGTGTGTTGTGGCTGGCGGAGAGTGCCCACAACCCTCTCAGCCGCTGCCCAAGCTGCGCTCGAATCGCGGGACAGGATTCCGTCCTTGTCGTAGACAACGCTGCCTATTGTTGCCATATCGCCTGGTGAACGGACTGTTATAGCATTGTTGGGGTTTGGCACAGCAAGGCCAGCTTCGGCCATGCAGGACGAGAGGAAATACAAAAGCCTCATCCTGTTCAAGGGGATGCAAGTTGAGAGACAATAGCAAGTAGATGCGGAATGAAACGGTGTAGGTAGCCGCGAATCCTCGGGTTTTATAAGCTTGTCTTGCCTAGTTATCGATTCATAATAATGATCCGAGGAACTCTCAGTGCGCAGCAATCGTTGGTTCAGATAGTACTCAGCCGTCGGCGACTCTGCCACGGACACATGAGAAGCCGAAGGTGGATCCCTCATCGGCTACGCCGATGAACTGGCAGACTCCTGGTATAGCCATGTTACCCAACCTGCGAACGGAGCTAATAAGCGCAGTACTGCGACAGGCTAACGATGCAGAAGCCTGGTAGCGACAAGGGGCCGAATTTGGAGGCCGCAGCATTTTCACTGCGTCTATGACTACGGAAGGACTGAAGAGGCTAACCCAACAGACCGCACATACGCAGTAAGGATAACAGTGAGCCGACCCACTTAGGTATTAGGCAGCTGTGACAGGATATTTCATCAGAATAGATTGACCCTAACATGGCTTGACATGTTCCTGCCTACTCGGTCTCGACCGTAGCGTAACTTTCCGCTTCACCTCATTCCTTCCCTTTAATATGTGCCGCCTACTTCAACCCCTACCACCCTTCCTCATTCTCTCCACTTGACTAGCATGCAATCACCTAACGTTGGCACAAGACCGTTCCCCTCGACAACACATATCCTTTCACCCTTCTCTACACGTCCTCTGACGTTAGATGCTCTCTCTGGTGTACACTTGGTACCTTCGACCTCGAAGTTCTAATATTTCCAGCCATTGTTGGACTCTGAATCGGCTGCAGCGCAAACGGTACCTCCTGTAAGGCCTGGGAGAGACTAAA
>NW_023500949.1:15000-20440 GCF_013390185.1 Colletotrichum aenigma | reverse complement strand
TAGGATCGGTCGATGATGCGCCGAAGCTCTCACCTGCGTTCACTTTCATTACGCGTAGGGGTTTGACACCCGAACACTCGCACATAAGGTTGACTCCTTGGTCCGTGTTTCAAGACGGGTCGCTGATGACCATTATGCCAGCATCCTTGCGGAGCGCGTACCTCAGCCCGCCGAAGGGTATTATGCAACAGGCTATAACACTCCCCGAAGAGAGCTACGTTCCCGAAGCTTTTGTCCCCGACAGCGAGCTGATGCTGGCCTGAGCCGGCGAAGTGCCCCAGCCGCGAGAGCTGGGTGATTCACCGGACGCAAGTCTGGTCACAAGCGCTTCCCTTTTAACAATTTCACGTGCTGTTTAACCCTCTTTTCAAAGTGCTTTTCATCTTTCGATCACTCTACTTGTGCGCTATCGGTCTCTGGCCGGTATTTAGCTTTAGAAGAAATATACCTCCCATTTTGAGCAGCATTCCCAAACTACTCGACTCGTCGAAGGAGCTTTACAAAGGCTTGGTGTCCAACTGTACGGGGCTCTCACCCTCTCTGGCGTCCCGTTCTAGGGAACTTGGAAGGCACCGCACCAAAAGCATCCTCTGCAAATTACAACTCGGGCCTAGGGCCAGATTTCAAATTTGAGCTGTTGCCGCTTCACTCGCCGTTACTGAGGCAATCCCTGTTGGTTTCTTTTCCTCCGCTTATTGATATGCTTAAGTTCAGCGGGTATTCCTACCTGATCCGAGGTCAACCTTTGGAAAATTGGGGGTTTTACGGCAAGAGTCCCTCCGGATCCCAGTGCGAGACGTAAAGTTACTACGCAAAGGAGGCTCCGGGAGGGTCCGCCACTACCTTTGAGGGCCTACATCAGCTGTAGGGCCCCAACACCAAGCAGAGCTTGAGGGTTGAAATGACGCTCGAACAGGCATGCCCGCCAGAATGCTGGCGGGCGCAATGTGCGTTCAAAGATTCGATGATTCACTGAATTCTGCAATTCACATTACTTATCGCATTTCGCTGCGTTCTTCATCGATGCCAGAACCAAGAGATCCGTTGTTAAAAGTTTTGATTATTTGCTTGTACCACTCAGAAGAAACGTCGTTAAATCAGAGTTTGGTTATCCTCCGGCGGGCGCCGACCCGCCCGGGGGCGGGAGGCCGGGAGGGTCACGGAGACCCTACCCGCCGAAGCAACAGTTATAGGTATGTTCACAAAGGGTTATAGAGCGTAAACTCAGTAATGATCCCTCCGCTGGTTCACCAACGGAGACCTTGTTACGACTTTTACTTCCTCTAAATGACCGAGTTTGGATAACTTTCCGACCAGGGGGAAGAGTTGCCTCCTCCCTTAGATCAGTCCGAAAGCCTCACTGAGCCATTCAATCGGTAGTAGCGACGGGCGGTGTGTACAAAGGGCAGGGACGTAATCAACGCAAGCTGATGACTTGCGCTTACTAGGGATTCCTCGTTGAAGAGCAATAATTGCAATGCTCTATCCCCAGCACGACAGAGTTTAACAAGATTACCCGGACTTTTAAGTCAAGGAAGTACTCGCTGGCTCTGTCAGTGTAACGCGCGTGCGGCCCAGAACATCTAAGGGCATCACAGACCTGTTATTGCCTCAAACTTCCATCGGCTTGAGCCGATAGTCCCTCTAAGAAGCCAGCGTACTGCCAAAGCAATACGGGCTATTTAGCAGGTTAAGGTCTCGTTCGTTATCGCAATTAAGCAGACAAATCACTCCACCAACTAAGAACGGCCATGCACCACCACCCACAAAATCAAGAAAGAGCTCTCAATCTGTCAATCCTCATTGTGTCTGGACCTGGTGAGTTTCCCCGTGTTGAGTCAAATTAAGCCGCAGGCTCCACCCCTGGTGGTGCCCTTCCGTCAATTTCTTTAAGTTTCAGCCTTGCGACCATACTCCCCCTGGAGCCCAAGCACTTTGATTTCTCGTAAGGTGCCGAACGAGTCAAAAAATAACATCGTCCGATCCCTAGTCGGCATAGTTTATGGTTAAGACTACGACGGTATCTGATCGTCTTCGATCCCCTAACTTTCGTTCCTGATAAATGAAAACATCCTTGGCAAATGCTTTCGCAGTAGTTAGTCTTCAATAAATCCAAGAATTTCACCTCTGACAATTGAATACTGATGCCCCCGACTGTCCCTATTAATCATTACGGCGGTCCTAGAAACCAACAAAATAGAACCACACGTCCTATTCTATTATTCCATGCTAATGTATTCGAGCATAGGCCTGCCTGGAGCACTCTAATTTTTTCAAAGTAAAAGTCCTGTTTTCCCACACACCCAGTGAAGGGCATGAGGTTCCACAGGGGGAAAGGCCCGGCCGGACCAGTGCACGCGGTGAGGCGGACCGGCCAGCCAGGCCCAAGGTTCTACTACGAGCTTTTTAACCACAACAACTTTAATATACGCTATTGGAGCTGGAATTACCGCGGCTGCTGGCACCAGACTTGCCCTCCAATTGTTCCTCGTTAAGGGATTTAAATTGTACTCATTCCAATTACAAGACCCAAAAGAGCCCTGTATCAGTATTTATCGTCACTACCTCCCCGTGTCGGGATTGGGTAATTTGCGCGCCTGCTGCCTTCCTTGGATGTAGTAGCCGTTTCTCAGGCTCCTTCTCCGGGGTCGAGCCCTAACCCTCCGTTACCCGTTGTAACCATGCTAGAACACTACTCTAGCATCGAAAGTTGATAGGGAAGAAATTTGAATGAACCATCGCCGGCGCAAGGCCATGCGATTCGAGAAGTTATTATGAATCACCAGTGAGCCCCGAAGGGCATTGGTTTTTAATCTAATAAATACATCCCTTCGTAAGTCGGGATTTTTAGCATGTATTAGCTCTAGAATTACCACGGTTATCCAAGTAGTAAGGTACTATCAAATAAACGATAACTTATATAATGAGCCATTCGCAGTTTCGCTGTATAATTGCTTATACTTAGACATGCATGGCTTAATCTTTGAGACAAGCATATGACTACTGGCAGAATCAACCAGGTAACTATCGTAACACCGCATAGCGGCCATCGGCGCTGCGAACAGCTGCCGAAGAGTAGTCACTACTGATCTAGCCTGCTGGGGCGGTCCGTCGGCTAGGCCTACGGCGCCCCAGAGGCGTCCAGTTTCCCACCCCAAGTTCCCCAGAGCTGCCTTTCACCGCGCTGTGCCCCCGGGGGGGGGTTGCGTGGATCGGGAGCCCCAAGAGGAGCAACTGCCCCGCGGCGTCTGCTATTCAGCGTCCTCCGCGGGCGTTTCGCCCCCGGTTCTTCGTGTAAGGTTAGCCATCGGCCATCCGTCCACAGAACCCATCCGTCGGCACTGCAGAGGCACAGGGCCTTCGAGTGCCTAAGGGCATCCCCCAGCTCGGCGCACCGCGGGCGGCGGCTTCGGTGGGGGGGAGGATACAGATATGCCGGAATCTCCATGCGAGGCTAGGCCTCAAGCTGAGAGAAGCGACACCACTCTGAATCCGTGAAGATATGGAACGTTTTTAGCTGCAGTTGCCGGCAGCTTGCCCCGAGGGGGCAGAGATTGGGCCCGTGCGCCGTTTTACTGGCACCCGCTCCCTTCTCATAGGCCCACCGACGCTTTTTTGGCCCCAACTCCGCTGATTGCCGTTCCACCCAGGATTTTCAGCCCGAACAAATCGAATTTGTATGGGAAAACAAAAAAATGTACTCACGGCCAATTTTGGTCGGGGAAGGGCCGCACGCATCTCAATCGACCGCCCGAGGCCCCCAGAGGCGCCCGCAGGCGTGGCTAAGCCGGGCGAGGCCCGTGGCGGCCGTGAGGCGGGGTGCAAGTCGGGCGGCTGTTCGGGGGTACTTAATTTTCTCGGCCTCTGATTGGTCGGACCCTTCGGGGGTACTTACGCGGACTTGGCCGCCGCCCGCGGCCGCCCAACTTCGACGCCCTATAACTCGCCCGCTATAAGCGCTGTAGCTATAGGGCTTAGTGCGCTGTAGCCCTGCTGGCGCCCTCTATAGCCGTAGTACAGTACACACACCCCCAGGGCCCGCCCTGCACCCGTCCATCGCCGGTGTTTTGAACTTCAAACCCGGATTCCTCGCCCGCTGTACGTGCTATAGCTACAGGGCCTGCACCACTGAAGCCGCCGTAAAAGGCTCTATAAGTGGGCTATAAGCCCCTATACCTGCCGGCCCTAGGCTTGGGCTCAGTTTTTCCCGCCAGCGCCAGCGGCTCGGGGGTACTTTGGGCTCGACCCTTCGGGGGTACTTATTTTTCCTGGCCTGTGATTGGTCGGATCCTTCGGGGGTACCTTGGGCTCTGCCTTCGGGGGTACCAGAAAGTCGCCTTCGGACTTGGTGGTGGGAGGTGCCACCTCAGCTTTAAAGTCTTATATCTTACTAAGTATTAGTGCTATAGATATATAATATAGCGTTTTAAAGACCTCTTGTTCTGCTCTATCTATATAGGTGGTGCTTTTCTATATATAGTACTACCCTCTTAGGATATTTTATTTTTTTACCTACTTTTTCTCACACTCACCATCAGAATATCACTACCTAGCTAACTTATTCATACTAAAGGTTTCTATCTGTATACTTTCTACTTTCTTTTTATTTACTTTTATAGCGATAATACTTTTATGTTTACTCTCTATAATACTTATATACTAAAGATATCTCTTTTGTATAGTAGCCTATTCTAAAGGTATCATCTCCTTTATATGTAAGTAGTATTCTATGTATTTCCTCTTTTTCTTATAAAACCTACTTCTTAGCTATTCTTATCTATATAAGTATAAAGAAGGAAAAGCTTATCAAATTGTTAATATATGTAATAAAACTGTTTTTCTCTTCCCCCTTAAATATAAACCTTTAACTAGATATCTAAAGAAAAAACTTACTTTTAGCCACCCTAGAATAAGAAAAAGTAATGTCTTATTTATATTATATTACAGTACAACTTGTCTTAAACCCTACCTCACTACGTTAACCCATGGATTTCTCGCCCGACTAAATCATCCTTTCGGGGTACTTTGGGCTTAGCCCTTCGGGGGTACTTGCGCGGACTTGGCCGCAGGCAGCAGCCGCCTAACTTCCTCAACACAACCCGCCCGCTATAAGCGCTATAGCCATAAAGCTTAGTGCGCTACAGCCCTGCTGGCGCCCTCTACAGCTGCAGGGTAGCACCTACGCCCCCAGGGCCCGTCCTGCACCCGTCCATCGCCGGTGTTTTGAACTTCAAACCCAGATTCCTCGCCCGCTATGCCTGCTACAGCTACAGGGCCTGCACCACTAGAACCGCCGTAAAAGGCTCTATAAGGAGCCTATAAGCCCCTATAGCCTCGCGCTACAATCTGGTTTTTCGTTCGGGGGTACCAGTTTTGCACCCTTCGGGGGTACTTATTTTTCTCGGCCTCTGATTGGTCGGATCTTTCGGGGGTACTTTGA
>NW_023500949.1:7500-10000 GCF_013390185.1 Colletotrichum aenigma | reverse complement strand
CCTGTTATTGCCTCAAACTTCCATCGGCTTGAGCCGATAGTCCCTCTAAGAAGCCAGCGTACTGCCAAAGCAATACGGGCTATTTAGCAGGTTAAGGTCTCGTTCGTTATCGCAATTAAGCAGACAAATCACTCCACCAACTAAGAACGGCCATGCACCACCACCCACAAAATCAAGAAAGAGCTCTCAATCTGTCAATCCTCATTGTGTCTGGACCTGGTGAGTTTCCCCGTGTTGAGTCAAATTAAGCCGCAGGCTCCACCCCTGGTGGTGCCCTTCCGTCAATTTCTTTAAGTTTCAGCCTTGCGACCATACTCCCCCTGGAGCCCAAGCACTTTGATTTCTCGTAAGGTGCCGAACGAGTCAAAAAATAACATCGTCCGATCCCTAGTCGGCATAGTTTATGGTTAAGACTACGACGGTATCTGATCGTCTTCGATCCCCTAACTTTCGTTCCTGATAAATGAAAACATCCTTGGCAAATGCTTTCGCAGTAGTTAGTCTTCAATAAATCCAAGAATTTCACCTCTGACAATTGAATACTGATGCCCCCGACTGTCCCTATTAATCATTACGGCGGTCCTAGAAACCAACAAAATAGAACCACACGTCCTATTCTATTATTCCATGCTAATGTATTCGAGCATAGGCCTGCCTGGAGCACTCTAATTTTTTCAAAGTAAAAGTCCTGTTTTCCCACACACCCAGTGAAGGGCATGAGGTTCCACAGGGGGAAAGGCCCGGCCGGACCAGTGCACGCGGTGAGGCGGACCGGCCAGCCAGGCCCAAGGTTCTACTACGAGCTTTTTAACCACAACAACTTTAATATACGCTATTGGAGCTGGAATTACCGCGGCTGCTGGCACCAGACTTGCCCTCCAATTGTTCCTCGTTAAGGGATTTAAATTGTACTCATTCCAATTACAAGACCCAAAAGAGCCCTGTATCAGTATTTATCGTCACTACCTCCCCGTGTCGGGATTGGGTAATTTGCGCGCCTGCTGCCTTCCTTGGATGTAGTAGCCGTTTCTCAGGCTCCTTCTCCGGGGTCGAGCCCTAACCCTCCGTTACCCGTTGTAACCATGCTAGAACACTACTCTAGCATCGAAAGTTGATAGGGAAGAAATTTGAATGAACCATCGCCGGCGCAAGGCCATGCGATTCGAGAAGTTATTATGAATCACCAGTGAGCCCCGAAGGGCATTGGTTTTTAATCTAATAAATACATCCCTTCGTAAGTCGGGATTTTTAGCATGTATTAGCTCTAGAATTACCACGGTTATCCAAGTAGTAAGGTACTATCAAATAAACGATAACTTATATAATGAGCCATTCGCAGTTTCGCTGTATAATTGCTTATACTTAGACATGCATGGCTTAATCTTTGAGACAAGCATATGACTACTGGCAGAATCAACCAGGTAACTATCGTAACACCGCATAGCGGCCATCGGCGCTGCGAACAGCTGCCGAAGAGTAGTCACTACTGATCTAGCCTGCTGGGGCGGTCCGTCGGCTAGGCCTACGGCGCCCCAGAGGCGTCCAGTTTCCCACCCCAAGTTCCCCAGAGCTGCCTTTCACCGCGCTGTGCCCCCGGGGGGGGGTTGCGTGGATCGGGAGCCCCAAGAGGAGCAACTGCCCCGCGGCGTCTGCTATTCAGCGTCCTCCGCGGGCGTTTCGCCCCCGGTTCTTCGTGTAAGGTTAGCCATCGGCCATCCGTCCACAGAACCCATCCGTCGGCACTGCAGAGGCACAGGGCCTTCGAGTGCCTAAGGGCATCCCCCAGCTCGGCGCACCGCGGGCGGCGGCTTCGGTGGGGGGGAGGATACAGATATGCCGGAATCTCCATGCGAGGCTAGGCCTCAAGCTGAGAGAAGCGACACCACTCTGAATCCGTGAAGATATGGAACGTTTTTAGCTGCAGTTGCCGGCAGCTTGCCCCGAGGGGGCAGAGATTGGGCCCGTGCGCCGTTTTACTGGCACCCGCTCCCTTCTCATAGGCCCACCGACGCTTTTTTGGCCCCAACTCCGCTGATTGCCGTTCCACCCAGGATTTTCAGCCCGAACAAATCGAATTTGTATGGGAAAACAAAAAAATGTACTCACGGCCAATTTTGGTCGGGGAAGGGCCGCACGCATCTCAATCGACCGCCCGAGGCCCCCAGAGGCGCCCGCAGGCGTGGCTAAGCCGGGCGAGGCCCGTGGCGGCCGTGAGGCGGGGTGCAAGTCGGGCGGCTGTTCGGGGGTACTTAATTTTCTCGGCCTCTGATTGGTCGGACCCTTCGGGGGTACTTACGCGGACTTGGCCGCCGCCCGCGGCCGCCCAACTTCGACGCCCTATAACTCGCCCGCTATAAGCGCTGTAGCTATAGGGCTTAGTGCGCTGTAGCCCTGCTGGCGCCCTCTATAGCCGTAGTACAGTACACACACCCCCAGGGCCCGCCCTGCACCCGTCCATCGCCGGTGTTTTGAACTTCAAACCCGGATTCCTCGCCCGCTG
>NW_023500949.1:0-2500 GCF_013390185.1 Colletotrichum aenigma | reverse complement strand
TGGCCTGAGCCGGCGAAGTGCCCCAGCCGCGAGAGCTGGGTGATTCACCGGACGCAAGTCTGGTCACAAGCGCTTCCCTTTTAACAATTTCACGTGCTGTTTAACCCTCTTTTCAAAGTGCTTTTCATCTTTCGATCACTCTACTTGTGCGCTATCGGTCTCTGGCCGGTATTTAGCTTTAGAAGAAATATACCTCCCATTTTGAGCAGCATTCCCAAACTACTCGACTCGTCGAAGGAGCTTTACAAAGGCTTGGTGTCCAACTGTACGGGGCTCTCACCCTCTCTGGCGTCCCGTTCTAGGGAACTTGGAAGGCACCGCACCAAAAGCATCCTCTGCAAATTACAACTCGGGCCTAGGGCCAGATTTCAAATTTGAGCTGTTGCCGCTTCACTCGCCGTTACTGAGGCAATCCCTGTTGGTTTCTTTTCCTCCGCTTATTGATATGCTTAAGTTCAGCGGGTATTCCTACCTGATCCGAGGTCAACCTTTGGAAAATTGGGGGTTTTACGGCAAGAGTCCCTCCGGATCCCAGTGCGAGACGTAAAGTTACTACGCAAAGGAGGCTCCGGGAGGGTCCGCCACTACCTTTGAGGGCCTACATCAGCTGTAGGGCCCCAACACCAAGCAGAGCTTGAGGGTTGAAATGACGCTCGAACAGGCATGCCCGCCAGAATGCTGGCGGGCGCAATGTGCGTTCAAAGATTCGATGATTCACTGAATTCTGCAATTCACATTACTTATCGCATTTCGCTGCGTTCTTCATCGATGCCAGAACCAAGAGATCCGTTGTTAAAAGTTTTGATTATTTGCTTGTACCACTCAGAAGAAACGTCGTTAAATCAGAGTTTGGTTATCCTCCGGCGGGCGCCGACCCGCCCGGGGGCGGGAGGCCGGGAGGGTCACGGAGACCCTACCCGCCGAAGCAACAGTTATAGGTATGTTCACAAAGGGTTATAGAGCGTAAACTCAGTAATGATCCCTCCGCTGGTTCACCAACGGAGACCTTGTTACGACTTTTACTTCCTCTAAATGACCGAGTTTGGATAACTTTCCGACCAGGGGGAAGAGTTGCCTCCTCCCTTAGATCAGTCCGAAAGCCTCACTGAGCCATTCAATCGGTAGTAGCGACGGGCGGTGTGTACAAAGGGCAGGGACGTAATCAACGCAAGCTGATGACTTGCGCTTACTAGGGATTCCTCGTTGAAGAGCAATAATTGCAATGCTCTATCCCCAGCACGACAGAGTTTAACAAGATTACCCGGACTTTTAAGTCAAGGAAGTACTCGCTGGCTCTGTCAGTGTAACGCGCGTGCGGCCCAGAACATCTAAGGGCATCACAGACCTGTTATTGCCTCAAACTTCCATCGGCTTGAGCCGATAGTCCCTCTAAGAAGCCAGCGTACTGCCAAAGCAATACGGGCTATTTAGCAGGTTAAGGTCTCGTTCGTTATCGCAATTAAGCAGACAAATCACTCCACCAACTAAGAACGGCCATGCACCACCACCCACAAAATCAAGAAAGAGCTCTCAATCTGTCAATCCTCATTGTGTCTGGACCTGGTGAGTTTCCCCGTGTTGAGTCAAATTAAGCCGCAGGCTCCACCCCTGGTGGTGCCCTTCCGTCAATTTCTTTAAGTTTCAGCCTTGCGACCATACTCCCCCTGGAGCCAAGCACTTTGATTTCTCGTAAGGTGCCGAACGAGTCAAAAAATAACATCGTCCGATCCCTAGTCGGCATAGTTTATGGTTAAGACTACGACGGTATCTGATCGTCTTCGATCCCCTAACTTTCGTTCCTGATAAATGAAAACATCCTTGGCAAATGCTTTCGCAGTAGTTAGTCTTCAATAAATCCAAGAATTTCACCTCTGACAATTGAATACTGATGCCCCCGACTGTCCCTATTAATCATTACGGCGGTCCTAGAAACCAACAAAAATAGAACCACACGTCCTATTCTATTATTCCATGCTAATGTATTCGAGCATAGGCCTGCCTGGAGCACTCTAATTTTTTCAAAGTAAAAAGTCCTGTTTTCCCACACACCCAGTGAAGGGCATGAGGTTCCACAGGGGGAAAGGCCCGGCCGGACCAGTGCACGCGGTGAGGCGGACCGGCCAGCCAGGCCCAAGGTTCTACTACGAGCTTTTTAACCACAACAACTTTAATATACGCTATTGGAGCTGGAATTACCGCGGCTGCTGGCACCAGACTTGCCCTCCAATTGTTCCTCGTTAAGGGATTTAAATTGTACTCATTCCAATTACAAGACCCAAAAGAGCCCTGTATCAGTATTTATCGTCACTACCTCCCCGTGTCGGGATTGGGTAATTTGCGCGCCTGCTGCCTTCCTTGGATGTAGTAGCCGTTTCTCAGGCTCCTTCTCCGGGGTCGAGCCCTAACCCTCCGTTACCCGTTGTAACCATGCTAGAACACTACTCTAGCATCGAAAGTTGATAGGGAAGAAATTTGAATGAACCATCGCGCGGCGCAAGGC
>NW_023500948.1:0-20643 GCF_013390185.1 Colletotrichum aenigma | reverse complement strand
GCGCGAAGAAGGGGCTGTGCTGCCAGTACAGCATGTCTATGCGTACAGGTGAGCGTCAACGACTAGCCGAATTGTACGACATGCCGGGGAGTAGCACAGGAACGTTGTCATTCATTCGCAGCTCCTCAGCTAGTTGTCACTAATCGCTCAGCACGACGGAGGATCCCTCCACCGAAAGCCCGACGAATCGCTCTCAAGCCTCGTTTGACGACCGTCAGGAACTGGAGCTGGCTGATTGACACAGCATCTATGTATTTACTGGAGCCTAGCCTGGAGCTTGCAACAAGCGAAGATCCTTCGACTAATAGCATAGTGTTAAGTTCGCCTAGCAATCAGAACACGCCGTCCTCTCCGCAGTATTATCCGAGACAGCCTGATGGGAACTCCGATATCCCATGTGCGGGAGATACTCGACCCACCGAAGATGTAGGCAACAGTATCCAGGACGCCAGCCCACGGCCGCAAGTGAAGGGCGACGCCCTTAATCCCGATAGAACACGCCGTGTATATGACTGCGCCACTGAGGCTCTGAGCCTCTTAGAAAACCTCCACACGTCAGCGAGCGGCTGTCTAACGGTTGTACAACGCCCACCTCATCTCGTCGCTATCGAGGGAGACTGCAAATCCGGGCAGAAAGATATAGGCGATATACTGTCTGAAAACAGAGAGGCACTCGCCAGACTTAACAGCCTACTAGGCTGTCCATGCTCTAGAAGGCAAAACATACTTCTTTTGACGTACCTGGTGATTGCTAAAATCGCGGACTCGTACCGCCTGATCCTCGGGATCAGCGACAGCGCCGAGCCTGCAGCAAAGCATTCCACTATGGAACAGTCACCTAAGATAACTTTGACGACTGTCTCGTGTATCGGCAGCTACCCCTTGGACGATAACAGCCAGAAGATTCTCAGCGCGCACCTGGTCCTAAGGCAGGTTAGAGATCAAGTTCAGCCTCTACTGAAAAGGATACGTCCCGGCCACGGCCATGTTCCCGACTCACTACCACCTACATACAGTCAGTGGTACCCATCGCCTTTGAAGCCTCTCCAGTCGACGTTACCAGTTCATCACCACTCTCACGTTACGGGCATAATCAACCAAGTGTATGCCGACGCTAGTAGTATCAAAACTGGGTGCTGACACTGTTGCCCTATATCTAAGTAGGGTCATGACGCCTCCAGGTCCTGCGCCCTCGTCGCGGATGAAAAAGCCCGTCGTTCACGGTTGTTAGCAGTATTCTCCTCAACAGGAGGCAGGGAATCGGAGCGAAACTTGTAACCACCCGATATTATGTCACGAGAGCCCGCCTTTTCGCTCAAGCTTGCCCTTTTACGCAGCGTTAGCCACTTCAGTTTCGTTCATTAGCTACCTTAATGTTTAGTAATATGGAGCTCGTTCGTTCTCAATACTATAGCGATTGGGGTGGTGTGGTGGTAGGGTGGACAAGCCAGAAGGTCATATGCCCTCATACGCCAGTCACTTATTAGTAGAATTCATCGGCAATACGAAGTATAGTAGAAATAAACCTACCGTGCCGTTATATATAACGCTGGTCCATTGTAATAGGGTAGCTGGACGAGTCTAGGAGCTAATATCTTCTTTTCCTTCTCAATCTTCTTTTTCCTGAAGTGGCTTTCTGTCCTTTCACTTACTTCCTTTTATTCCTATCTTCTGCCCCCCCCCTCCCTTTTTCTTTTTCGTTTATTGCGAGGAATCCCTTACAATGGCCACAGGCACAGGTTCCAGTCGGGCTTGATCCCAGTATAGATGCTACGCAGTGGTGTTTCCTAGAACAGGCTTCCCTTATACTATTGACCTACTAATCAGATGCAACCCTGTAGACCTAAAATGATTGCTATCATCTGCTGGTTCTCACGTGCTCGACATCAAGGTCCTTAAGCGCCACGGTGAGCCCCTCTTATTCCTGCAGTTCTGCAGTATATATATCCTGTCCCAGCCGCTTACCTTGCGACCTAGGTAGACGGCTGCTCTACTGTCACTATTACATACGTAGCAATCGATTACAGTATGCCCAAGCAGGCAGCTCCTGACTTTAGACACCCATCTGAAAGCGTCTCAGACGCGCAGGAACACCAGGAACACCTGCCAGCCAGCCCTCAGACCGGCTCACCCAACGCAGTAACGATGCCCAAGGACGACGCTAATACAGGCGAGGCCTTACGGCTACTGCTCCCGCGGTATCGGCCGGAGGGGGCCAGCAGCGGGTTGTGCCCTCAAAGCGAGGCCTCGCCGCTCGCAACATCCCCGAACGCTTGGTGCGGCCCGCGACAGCCGCACCTGAACGCCAAGCAGCGGCGCGCAGCAAAGCGACGGGCTCGTTTCCACGTGCCACACGGGCGAACATCTCTAATAGAGGAAGAAGCTAGGGCCTGCGACGACCTGGCGCCGCCCCTTAGGGAAAGATTCTCAGACCCGGTTGAGATACATCGAAGTCTATCGGCTATCCCCGTCCATCCTCCCCCAACCCATCTCCTCAAACCCCGCCCGCACACCGCATACGACCCGTTGATCTGCGACTTCATATCCCTCCTGAAGAGTAAGAATGTCAGCTGTGCGCTCTGCGCCTTCTATAAGCGGGGACGGATAGCAGAGACGCATAAGCTGAAGAGGTGCTCACATCAGGCGGAATCATCGGAAGCCCAGGGCTGGTTAACAATGTTCCGGTCGTACCGTGCCCGCGGCGGCGGCAAGGGGGCGCGGTGCCACGCCTGTCGGTTCCCGCTAACGCTCTGTTGGCGGACGGTCTACCGGGAACAAATGGACGAGTGGTACGGCAATGAGCAAGAGGCGCTGGAGAGGGAGGATATACTATGTAAGGAGGTACAATGCGTATGGGTAAAGGCCGTGCAGCGGTTTGTTACAGCATGCATGATCGTAGAAGGCATTGGTGCTGGTACCGGCGTGAGCACCCTGGGTGCAATGGTCCTGGAGGTGATGGGCTGGTCGGACTGGTCGGGTCTGTTGTCGAACGGGCCCGAGCATATACGTGGATGGCTAGAGGAGATGGATGAAGTGGATGGGCTCTGGTGCCCGCGACTCCTACGGCTGTTCTGGCTCCTAGCCCACTGCTGAATAAGGTAGTATAGTCAACTACTGAAATCAAGTTGGAATTCTTGTTTCCTTCGGTCTTCCTCTTCCCTTTTTTCTCTTTTTTCCCTTTCTTCCTTTTCTTTTTCTTTTCTTTTCTTTTTCATCTGCCCTCTTCCTTCCTCCCTCAGCGATTCTTTCCCATACACGCGGGAGCCATGTGAGAATGCCCCCTATCAGTCAACAGCAACGTGGAAATTTAACTTGAGCCTGACTAATCGGGAAGTCACCTAGCAGCATCTCGGCAAGCAGGAGCGAAAGTGGAGAGAAAGGCACTATATAACTAACTACAACTGCCTGCCCTTACCTGCGTACTTGCCTGAAACACCTACTTAAACACCAGGCTAAATCCACACTCACACTCACACACTCCCACATCTGATGCCTTTGTATTAGCGTGGAGCTAGCTAATGAGCTGGAGCAAATCAGAAACCTACTATTGTGCATCTCCTACTACTGCCTTATAAGGCCTATTAATATCTTGCGAACAGTATTGAGTACCTACCTGCAAGGTACCTCAGGCAAGCACCTACTGACCTAAAACATCACCCTCTTAATTCTCATGCTAAAACTGTTGACTGCTTAGTTTACCCTCCCTGAAGCGGACCTGCCTCAAACACGAGATATTCAATGCTTACCTGTCAACAACGCAAGAGATCAGGAAACTACCTAGTACCAAGAAATACCTCCTCACCTCCCCATCGCCCAACCCTACAGGAGCGAGCGTTCCGACCAGGAGGAGCAGCAGGAACGAGCGCGACACGCTTCACATCAGCAATCTACCCCTCCTAACCAGCATGGACAGGCTCCCCGCGGAGATCGTCGACCTCATCTTCCGGAACATCGCTAGCCCTGGAACCGGCCTGCGTCACATCGCCCCGTTCCTCCGATGTGGTCGACGATGGTTCGAACACGCCGTCCCCTTCGTCTGGAAGAGAGTGTGCCTCCTGGCCATTACACAAGAGTGTATAGACAATAAGAGGAGGGCCCTGTAACCGTCACAAATCGAGACACTCACCGGCTGGGACGGACGGAAGTGCGGCTGCGGCCTTTGCCAGGCGAACGACCCACCAAACTCACAACCTCGCCAATACCTCCTTCCCCATGTGGACCTCACCTCGATCTACCGACTCCCATTCCCAAGGCTGAGGCAGATACAGCACATGAGGTTCAATGACCCAACGTTACCCGAAATGATCGAAAGACTCCACACAGCAGATGGCAACACCATCACGAGACTGGAAGTCAGCCAGTGGCATGTCGAGTCCGCCCTCCCGGACTTCGTATCATTGCTGACGAATCTCTCCCAACTCCGCGTCGACCATCTGGCATACCATCACGACGAAGTCTCAGTTGTGCAGCCAGCGTGGGACAAGCTGACGTCCGCCAGCATGTTCCGAAACCTGACGTACGGATGTGACGAGTCTGCGATAATCATACACGCCCTGTCCGACTGCCCAGAGCTGAGCAGGCTGCGCATTACTATAGAGCCGGCCATCTCGAGCCTTCTGAGTCCCCTACCCCCAAACCACGCGGATTGGTACAAGCGCCGAGGTCAACCCTTCAGATCTCTCACCAAGCTCGACATCAGACCAATGAGAGAGTGCACCTCCCTGTATCAAGAGCTCGCAACCATGTCAGCCCTGAACTCGCTCACCGTACGGTTCAGGCCAGCCAGCATCTCGCCCGCAATCCTCACGTACCTGTCGAGAATGACGCAGCTGCAGGAGCTCCGCCTGATTGGAACGTCTCGCGGTGGACGGATGGGGCTCTGGAGCCGTGGGACGTTCCCCCCCAACAACGCTTCGGATGCGATCAGAGAGGGATGAGCCAACTCAAGACGTTCCAACTCAGCCTCCCCGGCGTCTACTCCCTCACGCCCGGCCAGGGAAGCCGCCAGCACATGTTGGAGTCGATTGCACGCAACAACCAAGAGATAGAGGAGCTGGTTCTCGACGCGAGCCTGCGGCTGCCAGCAGCATCTTCTTCCTGGCGGCCCCCACCACCAAACTCGACACGCCACGACACCGGGAAATCAATGAAGATAACCCTCCACTCCATCAGCATTCCAAGGGAAGGAGAGCCTGGGCCGGTCGATGAGGGCGTAGCGGAGGTCGTCAAGCAGCTCCACACTATATTCCCAAAGCTGCGGTCCCTGTTCACCTCCGCGGACGAAATGGAACACTGTGCGAACCGTAACGGTCCGTTGCGAGGGTCGGGTGGGTTAATCAAGCCATCTTCGTCGCTTGCGGTCTAGGCGGTCTCCCGAATTGCGCATATGGACCTGCTGTTCTCAAAAGACCGACCGATCTCAGTCGAATCGAAACCGTCCCGCAATGGAACGCAGGCATCCACGTTGCATCAGATCCCTTGTCGGATCGTCCGCCCGGCCGCCCGCCCGCCCTGTGACGAGCGAGAGAACATACCCGCAATCGAGAGGGGAGTATTCGTGTCCGAAGAGGAGAAGGAGCGACCGCAGTTCGCGACGTAGGCACTAGGTAGGGAGGGCTTGGGGCACGTCTAGGGAAGTGGAGGATCAGGGCATCGCCTGCATATAGGGCAAGGGTATCATAGCGGCCCAACCGAACTTCATAACACCTAATAAGCCTTGGACCTGTACATCTCAATCCACGGCGATGTGCGCAAGATTTCATTCACTCATCGTGACAAGTAGTAGGTAAACGCCTGTGCTATCAAGTCGAACCGAAAGGCCTGTTTAAATTTGAAGGCCTTGACAGCTAAGCCAGCCAGCCTACGAATACAAGCGACCGATATAGGTACACCAGCCAGCAAAGGAGCTCTGAGGAAATCGGCTGCTCTACCTCATCTGACGCGCGGTATAGAGACAGCACCAAACAGCCAGAAGAAGGCCCCAGCCCCTGGGAGCGGAAGAGAGGAGAGGAGAGGAGAGGAGGGGGGCTATCAAAGCCAAAGCCGGCTATTAGAAGTGCTCATTCGACTTGGCCCATGACCGCACCCCTTACCATCTCAACGACTGCATACCAACTTTGCAATAGCTAACACCACTAGCCCAGGCCAGACAAGAAAATGGCTTGAGATCAGAATGGAGAGTTAAGGTAGCCTTATAAGAGCAGATGAGGGGCGATCACCCGGGGGCGTAGGCTCAAACCAGCAACCCTAAGCATAGCGCACACACACGCACACCCTTCTTCCAAGGGATGTCTTCCAAAGCCTCTCAGCAGCACCCGCCACGCCTTCTTTATAGAGGTTGGTTCTTTGATATGACACTGCCAGCTGTCTATTCTCAGAGCCGAAGGGGGCGGGAGGCTCGGCAAATCGCTATTCGGAGAAAGTCATGCGGTTTTTCGCCGCAGCTAACCAGACGCCAATTAAACAGCCTGGAAGAAGCATCCTTGCCGGACCGCGACATCGCAAGTCTCTCATTAGAGACACCTAGAGGCGTCTTGACCAAGGCATTGATCTAAGGTATCTAGCGTTTAACCTAACACCGCTGGGATCTGAACAATACCTTAGTAATGGACCTCAACTTTCAGCATAAGCGAGGCTTTCTACAGCATGACGTTGGACTAGGACGTGCGTATTACTCAATGCCCTATAGTAGGATGGAACCCTTTATTTTCCTTATACCTTTTTTGCTTTTTTCTCTCTTTCTTTTTCTCATCTTTTTGGGTTTTCTTTTCTTTTTCTTCTTCTTTTTTCTTTCTTTTTTTCTTTTGGTTTGTTCCCCCCCCCGATATCTTCCTCCTACTGTAATCATCCTTCTTTGGAGTTCTTTCTTGTAGCTGCTGATATAGTCCTTACGACACCGTCCGGTTAGGCAGGTACATGATACTCGATTTGCAGTTTTCCTGCGTTCTTCACAGACCGAGCCTGATTCTAAATGCTTGCTTAACAGATTAAACCCCCCAACCCCTATCATCATTGTGAAGGATCCTGGGCGAAGCAGCTCATAACTCTAAAGACCACTAGTAGTGATTTCTAAAAACCAGATACTCTAAACCTGGCTCTGTAGATATGGTCCGGCCTCCCTGGCTAGGACGTCAGTTACATATAACCATGAGATGTGCCTAGCCTAGACGTCCATGTCGCATTTCAAGGTAGCGTCGAGCCCCGCGGCCGCCCCTTGCCCATAGCTTAACAGCCATGGAGTATGTTATATGGTCCTCTCGTCCCTTGAAGAGCCTCAGAGCCTTAGATCCTCACTTGTGGAAATTCAACTAACGACGTAGAGATAGCTAACCTGAGCCGGGCGCGGGTTAGGCAGTTAGGGTCATCATGGTTAGGTCGTTCGGGTTATGGTATATGTCCCTATCGTCTTAAAGATTGTGGCTACCAACTAAGCGGTGTAGGGTCAAGTATACAACCCTATGATCACTATTTACACATGTTGCTGATTTCTCTCAGCTTAAGTCTAGGTAATCCTCGGCCCAGACGAGGAATCCCGCATTGGGTTGATGCTTATATAAGCATGCATTGCATGTAATCATCGCTCGAGTCCCATCTCGCTCATGCCCACCCTCACAGCACGCTGCAGTACCTAGATATGCACTCTTTTTTTTTTCACACTTTGGTTTGTGTGAGGTACCTGTTAACATAAGGTACAACTAGTTAGTGTAGGAAATCATAAGGCCTGTATCCAAGGTAGCTGCTGCCTGTAGGTACGCATTCTGTGTGCACGTTCTAATGAGGGCGCGCAACAGGGGCGAGTGAGACCAGCCTGCCGGCTGTTAGCCTGGGCAGCCTAGACGAGCTCGCCCGATCGTCAATAGAACACCAGGCTTCACACCAAGCAGACCAGTCCATATAACGGGGAAGCCGAATAATCATTCAGGATCTCCCGCCAGTAAGATTCAAGGAGTCTGCCGAACAAGCACGCAGGTCTTTTATAACCTAATCTAAAAGCAGGTATCATGCCTTTTCTGTACTCAGCCGGCCGGATACTGTAGTGGACGAACACCCTCCATGCCAGTCGCAGCTGAAACAATGCAGGAGAGTCACCAGGTGCTGCATGGCTCAGTGGTATAATGTATCTAGCCTCACAGAGAGCTAGCTCCCTCCGCCACCTGGTGGGTATACAAGAGCACCTGCAGCAGCACATGTGTGTTTTCCAGCTCGTAGGCGACGAATTAATCCATAAAGGGTGATATCTATAAAGCAAAGTAGTTAACCCCGGCGCCCCTCCTTGTTCGCCGCGGCTGCTGCGACCCTATCTCCAAGCCGCCCATATGCCAAATGTGTAAGCCATAGATAAAAAAGTATACAAGCCGGGAGCACGACAGCTCGCCTTCTGGAATCAAAAGCAGCCGCCCCACACAACCAACGCCATTCCCGCCGCCCCCTCCCGGAACCTCGCACTCCTCTCCTCGGCGGCCTCGGGCGGCTCCTTGTACCATGGTGCTAGGTCCTGCACCTTTATTAACCCCTCTAAGCTTCGGAACAGGCCGAGAACCCTCCGCCTCCTCCTGCGGTCCCTCAGAAACGCTTCTGTCACTGATCTATCGCTTTCAACGAGGAAAACCCCCGCAGCCCTTTCAACCATGTTCGTGCAGATGTCTTCGCCGTCGGGGCGGTGGCGCTTAGCCCCGACCCGCAAGACGAAGTCTCGCGACAGCTTCGCTTCGTAGTGCGTGTGTAGGGCCATCGTCTGTCGCGTGACAATGTGCCACGAGTGCGCGATGGCCTCTTGCATAAGCCTATCGTCCGCATGCCCTCTCGAGAACACGTCAAAAGACGAGGTGTAGTCGTTAAAGTAGGCCTGGTGCTCAGCGTCGCCCCAAATCCTGTTCGTGGCTTTGGCGTCCAGCCAAGCCGTCTGCCTTGCCTGGAGGAGCCCAATAAAGACCTCCTTGAGCAGGATGAGCATCGCCCGATTAAGCAGCCTGTCAGACAGAATGATTGCCTCCGCTACCGAGGACAGTGTCATGCGCGAGGCGATAGACATCAGGCCCTGCCCGCTTGGCTTCCCGTTAGCCCATGCGGCAAAATACCAGTGGTGGACGAAGGACAAGTAGGCATATACGCACTCAGGCCGGACGTCGTCGTCGTCGCTAAAGTCTACAGACCTGTCGAAGCCCTCCCTGTAGAATCCCATTATGCAGCCTTGAAAGTACGACGAACACTCGACGATGATGTCGCGGTGGACGAGGAACGTTGTAGAGTGGCACCGTATTATGATTAGCTGCGTTGTGTCCCTGTAGGAAATGTTAGCGAAACCGCCCAGCCTGCTGCTACACCTTAGCCTACTCCCATGCTGATGAGGAGGCGGCGTTCCCGATACGTAGTCTCTAACCTGCTCTTCTGGGCTGCCGCGCCCTTTGCGAAGTCGTATAGTAGCCGCACCATATCGCCTTAGGGGAACAGCACAACAGAATAGGTGTGCGTGCGTGTATGTGGTGTGTGTGTGTGAAGAGAGAGAGAGAGAGAGAGATGGCCTAGGTGACGGCCGGCGGTAAGGTACCTAAGGTATGTTGAGGTTGTATAGTGTAAGGTGCCTTAGCGGTCGCTTGATGTGGTGGTGTTTAGTGTTACTGAGGTGGACAGTGCAGTTGGGTGGGAATAAGCGGCTCTGACCACCTGCGGGCTGGTGGAAGGTGGGCTTTGGTGCATTAGAAGGAACCTAAGGGTCATGGGATTGCAGAAGATGAATGTGAAGTTGGGAGGGCGGGAAGGGTAATTGCGAGGAGGCGTCACCTTCCCGACGGGAGAGTTGCATCCACTGGCTCTAACCAACGCCGAGATAAAACCACAACTGCAAAGACGACGCCGGCGGGAAGGCCCATGGGATGACTTCCGTAACGAGAAGGAACGGCGGGGGACCTCCTGGAATCGGCAGCGCAGGCACTGCCCGGGCCGGCTAGTGTGCTTAGGTAGGTTTATGCAGATGGCAAGTGGTGAAAACCGCGGCTCGGTCGGGTGCGGGCCGGAAGGCGCAGGCAGCCCAGGTAGGTAGGTACGCGTGTAACCGGGTACCTCGGGGAAGGACCTCCTGGGGACGTAGCTTGTTAGCGTGTAAAGATGAACGAACACCTAGGAACACTCAAACCGCCGCTTAGAGGAGGGTATACTTACCACGGGGCAACACTATACATAGACAAAATAACGACACAACGTTGCAGTTGTCCTGGGGAGCGGGGTCGCTGCTGCCAACACTGACAGTGTAGTTATGTGTGGACCCTACCTTACCTTAGGTGATACTCTCCGTCTGTCTAGGGAAAGGTACGTTGAGGTAGTTAGGGGTGCAGAGGATAAGTGGCGGGGCAGAAACTAAATCGACGTTAGCTAGAGACTCGCGGGTAATCTTAGGCGGGCGCTAGAAGCAGCAAAATCAAGCCGGATGCTCTTAAGGCGTGTATAATAGGCAAGACCAGAGCTTGGACCAAGGGGGGATATAGTAAGAAATTAGGATCCCAGAGTACTTCTGCAACGGCGCGGTGGGTGACCCCTTCCCTCCCTCCTACCTTATCTTTGTTTAATACAACGTCCGTTTTTGAAGTGGAATTAGAGCGTGAGGTAGTGAGACTCCTGACAGAGAGCAGGTACGGAGCACGAATCACCTCACAGCACCTTATACTCGAGCCGTATAATATGTAATATTTGCGAACCGTTCAGGCAAAAGGCTGTCTGCTTGTCTATTTCAAATCGCTCTTTCTCCCTCGCTCACCACCACTGCAGCCTCAAGCCTCCTTCCTTCACAAATCCCATCCCACAAACCCCTACCTACCATGCCCATCGAAAACAACAAGTACCTCTCATACCTTAGACTTGAGTACCTACCTATCTATCCATGGCATACCCTCCAGCGTCGTACACCCCGAACTCATGCTACCTAACTTCCTTATAGCAACCCCTCTTCACTAAAAAAGCAGTACTAACACTAGCTACCTCATACAGTCATTACCATCATACGCATCTTATAATCCACGCGCATGTTTGACGCATGCATCCCGGGGCGCTACTGCTAACGCTACCGGGACCCCCCGGCCCCCCCGCCTGGCTAGAGCCCCGATTTGTCGCCATGGCTTCCTTCCCTGCTAACGCGGACCGGCCCTTCCCCTTAGGGAGACTACCCCGCGAGCTGATCGACTGCATCTTCAGCTACTACATGTCGATAGAAGAACCGTTTGAGTACCTGATCCCCTTCTCAACGGCCAGCTCGTTGTGGTTCGACCTGGTCCATCCCTCTATGTGGGCGAATGTCTGCCTGAACGCCATTACCTCTGAGGACATCAAGCCCGCGAAGCGACAGCAAGCCCACACGAAACAAGATTGATTGGGGAGATTGTCGACCCCGAGAACCACAGATGCCGTCGATGCACGGCATGGGCGCCACATAAGGTACCGTCCATTACGTCCACTTCCGAGCCGCCGAGGGGGCCCGGGCACCTGGGCGCTGGCATTGGTAGAATGGAAGGCTCCGGCGTTTGGTCCCGCAGATCGGGGCTCAGGGCTTTTACTACCACGAACGCGAAAAGATGGGGCTATGAGGGTGGAGTTCGCCCGACGCACCCATGGGGTGGGTGTCTTGTTGAACACCGAGGTTGAGGCCGACGCGGAGGCTGAGGCAGAGGCTGAGGCGGAAGCCGGACGGACGACGATCACATCGTTCCAAGTTCGCATGTCGTACTCATAATCTCTTACTTGTAATTACTAAGCCGGTTGCAGTCGACAGAGGCGTACTCGGACGCTTCCAAGGCCCTGAAGATGTAGAGAACAACTTGGGGCTGCTAAAAACACCTCATCCCGACCCCTGGGGTCAGCCATTCCGCTGTCTAGAAGAATTCAGCTGTATGGGCTTTTTTCTTCGTAGCCGGGATGAAGTCTAGGAGGAGCGCTGTGCGAGTACCATTCGGCAGGGAGGTTGGAAGCGTTCCAGAGTACCACAGATATAATAATACTTCGCACCGAGCGGACTCGCCATCACTAAACAAGGATGACCTGCAGTTGGAAATCCAGCCCGATAGGCTGGGAGCGAAAATTCCACCATTGTGGCTGATTCGCATTTCATTAGCTACCTAAAAACGCCTGATATCAAAACAACAACGCCTGATAATCACGTCTGATGATGACTGCAAACCCACCGCGTGCTCTAGAGTTATGAACCCCTAGGTCCCCTACCTTCCCCCTTCACACCCCCTTCTAAGCGCCGGGTAGGCACTCCCTCAGCATTCCATTGCCATCACATGTGTCTTCTGCCGAAAGGGAGACCCACCACCTGCTCAGCCGCCCATGCTGATCAACTCGTCATCATCCACATCCCAGACGCCGCGGTGGCGGAGGACGTTGCGTGCGAAGTAGGACGGGCCACCCCCAGGGAGAGTAGCAGCCATCGGCGCGTTAGCGGCGTACCCTGCGAAGATAGAGATGTATTCCTCGAGAGTCTTCTCGGCGCTGGTGCTGGGGTTGAGGATTTTTTCCAAGCCGAAGGCGAAGCTCAAGCCTGCGTCGCGCATAACAAAGTGCTTGAGCCTGACTACCGGGGTCGAGAACAGATCGATAGACATGACCTCCCCCTCTGGCCGCCGGACCTCAGCCTTTCCAAGTTGTAGTTGTCCAACGCCCCTCATGATCTCGTGGTAGTAATGGTCCCCACTCTCTCCGTTCGCGCTGAAGGTGGCAACATCGTCAACCAAGACACCGAACCACTTGCCCCTCGCAGCGCCACTATCCATGACGTGTACTGAGAGCCTAACATAGGCATGGTCAGGCGTGTTGTTGATACTGCCGTTGTAGAAGCTAACCAAGGCCACGACCCGAGCGCTCCCTCCAGGGGACGCCCCAGCCTCGGCCAGACCCTCCGCCTTTAGGTCCACTGCGGTCCGAAGCCTCTCTGACAGGCGCTCGTTTGATGTACTGAAGATGATAGAGGGTTGCTCGCTTGACTGCTCGTTGGCAGCGTTGACGCATACAGCCGCCTTGAGCGCCAGCCGACGGCCGATCTGATTGTTGGATCCGCTGATGTGTTGGGCGAAATCATTAGCGCGCGCCCTGCCATGTGCGATCTCCATCAGGGAGAGCTGGTTATCGCCAATGGCATACTCGGGATTAGAGTCGCTACTCAGCACCATGCGGAGCTCCGTCAGAACGCCTGTCGCAACCAGCTCCTCCTCACGCTGGCGCCGGGTGGCGCTGTCGGGGATGATGGTACGGGTTTGAGAGGCCATCGCTGTAGACCGAGATTAGTATGTGTAGCAGTGGACTGGAAGTAGGCAACCGCGTAGAGGTGGGTGTGTCTGTGTGTGCTTACCTTCCAGGTGTGTGGGTGAAGTTGAGGATGTGGGTAGGCTGCCAGGTGCGGCTGGATTTTTGGGGAGAGGTCGGATTCTCGGAGGAGAAGGTTGAAATCTCGGGAAGAGGCCCAAAGGCAGGAGCCGAAAAGGTAGTAACTGCTACTGTTGCGGGTATGTGCCTTGGTCGAGAGTCTTTCGGAGTTGCCTGCGATGGTGGGCTTGTAGGCTGCAGCGTTTGTGATGTGATGTGATGCTGTTGATGTCCAGAAGAGGTTTGAAAAGGGTAGCAGATGAGCCTCGGCCGCCTTAAATACCTTACCTAGCGCGGCGGGTGGTGAGTGTCAAATGAGGAAGTTGCGATGCAGCGTGAGTGCAGGCAGGCTGCACCGGTGATGTGGGTGGAGGGTTCCACTCAATAGGTTCCAAGAAGGAGGGACGGGCCTGGAGTAGATGCCTGAAGCCAGCGGCAACAAAAGAGATGGCGAGAGAAGGCAAGCAAGCTACCGGTACAAAGACAGGTAACACCTACTCAAAAAGGGAGAAGGCAACAGTTTCCAGATCCGGGACGAGGCGCAAGCGGCAGGTGCATGCTACTGGGCGTAGCGACCTCAGGAGGAAAGAAGGGATTAACCCATTCCTCAAATGATCGTGCTGACAAAAGCGGCAGTTACCAAGCCGTCAAGGACGTAGCTTCTAAACCTGAGAAAGTGATGAACTTCTCTTTTCTTTTCCTCCCCTCCCAAGAGGTATCTCTCCTACCTTGATTTCTACGACAGGTGCGGTGCATCCCGCCCCTTCCTCCACCATTATCATGTCAATAGGTGCGTGACACAGGTTGAAGGCTCTTCAGAGGCGGGCTGCAGTAAGGGTCAAGAGAACGGATTACCGGAATCTGCGCCACCCCCTAACTCCTCCCAAGATCCGTGTAACCTACAACCTATATATAACCTCGTAGGCCCTTTTCTACCATCATCATCTACGACAGGATCTCGCCGCATTTCCCACCCCCAATGAATACACAACGGGCAAAGAAGAGGAAAAGCAACACCAGCGATGTCTAGGATCTGGTCAACCCATCACGAAGTTAACAATAGAAGCTACGGGATGATGTAAGTCGACAGGAAGAAGAGGAAGAAGAGGAAGAAGAGGAAGAAGAGGAAGAAGAGGAAGAAGAGGAAGAAGAGGAAGAAGAGGAAGAAGAGGAAGAAGAGGAAGAAGAGGAAGAAGAGGAAGAAGAGGAAGAAGAGGAAGAAGAGGAAGAAGAGGAAGAAGAGGAAGAAGAGGAAGAAGAGGAAGAAGAGGAAGAAGAGGAAGAAGAGGAAGAAGAGGAAGAAGAGGAAGAAGAGGAAGAAGAGGAAGAAGAGGAAGAAGAGGAAGAAGAGGAAGAAGAGGAAGAAGAGGAAGAAGAGGAAGAAGAGGAAGAAGAGGAAGAAGAGGAAGAAGAGGAAGAAGAGGAAGAAGAGGAAGAAGAGGAAGAAGAGGAAGAAGAGGAAGAAGAGGAAGAAGAGGAAGAAGAGGAAGAAGAGGAAGAAGAGGAAGAAGAGGAAGAAGAGGAAGAAGAGGAAGAAGAGGAAGAAGAGGAAGAAGAGGAAGAAGAGGAAGAAGAGGAAGAAGAGGAAGAAGAAGGCTGAGGTGAGCACAACGAGGAGGAACACTTAATGTCGCGAGGCTTACCGACCACCTTAAATCCAAGGAGCTTGAGCAAGTTCAAGATCGGACCTCTGGCTTCTGAGGTTTACCGCCTGTATTAAATCCGGGACTTTAAGCAAAAAGGCGTCTCGCCAGCGCTCCAACTCTTCATCCGCGCCGACTGATATTATGTTCCATTATCACCCCGATCCACCGTGCGAGTTTCCCATAAAACCTCTCTGTGATTCCGTCAAGACCGCCCAGCACTTGTGTGATATGTGTAGACAAGTATTCCATGGGTGTATGCGGACGTCGGTTAGCTATTAGACCTCTATGAGGGCTCGGACGATTACGAGCGTCTCTCATCCTAGCACAGAGAGTTGCTTCTTTCTTCATCACCTAGGTGGTGGCTAAACCACATGATAACTATCGTGTACTTGAAATTCTTGTCGTCGTTGATCCGGGTTCCAATTTAGGTTCGTCTCCAGCTACTAACTGCCTTTTGTTGTGCGAGACGTCATCGTCACAGGCGACTCACGAACACCACCATCATATTCATGCCTGGCCTGTTTGTCTCTTGCCTGCGCTGGCGCGCAGCTTCTGCGTTGACTCCACTGCTGTTAAATGCCTTACTCACATTCAAACGAGGGCTTAGCCGAGGACTTGCCCCAATCACCACACCGCTCCTGCCACCACAAGCCCCCCCATGCTAGATACGGCATTGTCACAAGCTATCTACTACTGCTATACTCACCCCAGCCCATGGGTTGTTCCTGCCTCCTGGTACGTAAGGTACCTTCCGCACGCGGGCTAGCCTCTGTCGAGACCTCTCAGCTGTGTCATTAGGTGAAGGCCTCACTCCTAACCAGACTCGGGCCAGAGAGTTGGGTTCCCCCAAACACCACCACCAGGTACCTTACTACTACAAACAACAACCCCATCCACAATCAATCACATCCACAATCACGACCAGAAGCCGCCGCCACCGCCACAGCAGGCCTTGGCCAACAGCTTCCGCCTTACCTTCCTTCCCTCACGCTCAAGACACCAGGCCAGGGGTGCAGTACAAGAGACGAATATCTCCTCCACCCTCGGTCCTATCCCACAAGCTCAGGTTTCCTTCCTAGACCACCACTAGCAACAACCTTAAGCTTCTTCTCACACATCACCTATCAACACCGAAGCCTCAGCTAGCCGCACTTCACATCAATCCTCCCTAAGGTAGGGAGCACGCTACCCCATGAATACCCATCGCTCCTTCCGACCAACCTTACCTACACAATGCTAACAGGTGCTCAGGGGAACCCGCAGAGAAGAAAAAGAGAAACGGAAGGGAAAGGGAAAAAAGGAAAGGAAAAAAGAAAAAAAAAAAAAACACCGCAATGATGACTTCCCCGCAGCGCACGGTCAATGATACCTTGGCTTTCATCTCCAGGAACCTCGTCTCCCGCCATGCTGTCGAGTCGATGACCAAGGACACCCTCGAGAGCAGGCCGACGGACGCCGAACTCCGCCGCCTATGCCAGGACACCATCCTCACGATGAAGGAGTTCACATCGGGCCACCAAGTTGTCTCCTGCGCCGTGCCAGGGGCTGTTCGGGCTCTAGCATTGGCCTTCGACAAGCTTCAGCAAGCAGACACGAGCAGGCTTTCGGTTATCATGAATGGGGGTATCAAGATCGGTCGGGAGTGGGATGAGGACGCATTCCAGGAGAATGGTCGGATGAGATTCTTCAAGGATATCATACATGAGGAGGTCCCCGGAACGCTTCTCTGGGAGGTTGAGGTCATCTCTGTCCCCGACGGCTCCGGCGGCTGCCGCAAGGAGCTGAAGCACGACACCACCCACGTCTGGGTCCCCTTTAAGCCTGGCGCTGGCGAGGAGGGGTCTCACCTGGGCGACTTCTATGCCGCGTTGTTCCAGGAGTACCTGAGCGTCGCGAACAAGGTGCCTGGCAAGACCTCGGCCAAGTACTTCGAACGCACCCCGTCCACCAACGAGCTAACCGTCTGGGACACCACTGGCAACCACGTCAGCAGCTTCGCCATGGCAATGATGCACGTCCTGGCCGTCCGCATTGCCAGGGTCAACCCTTCCGACGACGAGAGAACCAGCCTCCGGAAGATGCTGCAGGACGAGATCGTGGCGCGCTACTGGATTGCGGAGTGCAGGGCTGAGGACAAAAGCGACCAGAAGTCCACGTTCTTCTCGATGGGACTGCTGTTCTGGGCCATCACCCACCCTACGGAGCTGGAGGCCAAGATCAAGGGATAGTCGGGATTGACGCCAGGGAGTCTAGCTGCGAGGATGAGCAGGGACGTGTCGGGTGGCTTTGCGACGCATGAGGATCAAAAATCATCAGGCTGCCCGCTTCTGGCAGAGTGAGGGAGTTGAGTTGGTAACCTACTTAGGTATTACGTGTCGTAAGGGGGGGTGGATGGAGGTGGAGGAGCCGTAGGCATGGAACCCAAGGTACCTACCTAGCCAGCCTACCTATTGATGAACATGGAGGGCCAGTAAGCAGGTCTCCATTTCTAGAAGAACACAGTCGGTTAGTACTTGGTCGCCTTTCCACCGCTTCCGCTAGGTGATGACGGCTTTGGTCTCGGGGCAATGTTCAACCCCAGCCAACCCATGATATCCACTTCCCCTTCTCCCGCCGGTCAATCGGAGACCGCGCTTAATTGTACGCGCCAGTCTGATCTGCACGGTGGCTTATTAGAGGACTTATAGAACGGCCAGAGACCGCACCTGGTGACCCCACCTATCATATCATGCCCATCACACCACAAACACTGCTTCCGCCGCTGCTATCTGTTCCCTTTTAATTCCTACGATTGTACCTTACCAATGACAATGAAAGGGATAAGCAGCTTGAAGGCTAGTGTGGTTGGAAAAGTGTGTTAGTGGGGGTTCGCATGCCATCAGTACACATGACCAAGACCTTCCATCCAAAGGCAAACCACACTGGTTTTGCTCCTCTCTCAGCAGGTAAGGTACCTAGGCAAGCATACATACCCACGTCAGCATCTTCCCCGAACGTCCTTACTCATCATCACATCTCTATGCGTACGTCCATTCCATTCCATGATATTTTGTCTAATATTCAAAACTACCGCTTAGAGGGAACCCTACTCCAAAACACTGCCTACCGTCTCCCCAGCACCCAGGCGTCAGTTTCCACCTAAGGAGCACGGCTGCTGATACCTCCGTTTTGTTCAGGACGTAAGCCTTCGACCACAGCAAGAACAAGCGCAGATGATGTGCCGCATTATCACCTCCTCCATCTCCGAATTTGATACAGTATTTGTCGTGCTCAATCCTGCCGCTCCGCCCTGGTACCCCAACTACGTTAGTTGACGAGAGGGCGGTTTGAGGCGGGCCCTGAGCACGCACTCCAGTACATCTGCTGTATGGTTTGGATAGGGAACTCAGTACGACGGTCTATACTTCGATGTCCTGCCCCTCCCGAGGACCGTGACCGCAGCATATGCCCCTTAGGCCCGTTAGGGTCGTGTACCCACCACAGATTCCTCACGGGCTCTGGCGATACGGTCGAATGGAGGCCTCGGACGAAGAACCTCAGGTTCCTATTCCATCCCACGTCAACGTTGAACCTGCCGCGCAAGTCGGCTTGACCCAAGTTGTCCTAGGCTTTTTCCGAGTAGAGGAATGAAGTACGCCGAGACATGCCCTTCGCCCCGCTGGACCTGCTCGGCTGGTGGGGCCAGGGTATTGAAGCGACCGCGGCCGAGGGGAGAGGGCTGTGCAAACGCTTCGCGACATCGAGGGCGGCCAACTGATCGTCATCCTTGACGGAGACGTCAGCGTCCGCGTCAAGAAGCTGTTGGATGATGCTCTTGTCCCCACGTCCAAACAGGGTGCCATCGCCACCCAATCGGGCGCAAAGATGGGCGGTTGTTGACCCGTCTGGTCACTTGGCAGTCACATCGATGTCATCCGATTTGATGAGGGCTTTCATGAGCTGGGGTAATGCATCGAAGTCGTCCTAGAGGGCGTCGTATCAAGCCTGTGTGGTTGTGCGACCTGACTAGAGGTCCACGGCGGCCCCCAGTGCCACGAGAAGGAATGTTTCAGTTGGGCGTCAGGGCACAGGGGCTTGGACGTTGACACCGAGTTGCTGCGCGAGCCAGTTCGCGTATCGAAACCGCTTGGTACGACAAGCCCTGGGTAGAGTCTGCTGCCCCCACGACGTTTGGTCCGTGATGGATGTAATTCTCTGCTGAAGGATGCGTTTAGCGATTTTGATGGTCCTGGACCTGGGTATGTAAACACAGCAGAGATCGTGAAGCAGTGAGACTGAACGCTCGTTTCCAGGATGTGAGGCTCTCCAAGCACCAAGCACCAATGATACAAGTCTTACTCATCGGGGCTGAGGTGAGTCGCCATCGGAAACAATGCCTGAAGCTCCGGCTTTGATGAGTCTTTCGGCAATCTTGGACTGTCCATAATAGATGGCAGTATGAATTGGTGTCTTGGCTGCGTTCGGGGCGTCAAAGTCGGGATTGAAGTGGGGTGGGTGGCCAGGGTCGTCCAGGTCATCGCAAGACCAGCATGGCCCGGGGCTCCTGAGGGCTACGTCCGCGCCCTCTTCCAGCAGTCTCTTGACGAACCGCTTGTTCCCAACAACGATTGCTACTTGAAGGGCAGTGTAGTCATCAATCCAGGGTATGATATCCTGCAATCCCGCAAGCATCACGGGCGGGGGCGGGTCACCCTCTTCCCGGAGTTGACCCCAGTAAGGTGGCAAGGTGACATCTAACTTATCGGGGTGGTTCCTCTTAGTATAATCCACTGCGAGTTCGAGAAGTGTAGTGTCCCCGGTGATGATGGCTGCGAAAAGTGCCCGTCCATCGATTTCGCCCTCAATTTCACCCTCGATGAGGGTGCGAATTGGTGTGTCTAAGTGGTAAACGACCCAATCAGTGAGAGGGTTTAATTACGACGATAAGCATAAGTGTGCGTACGCTGAGCGTGTAAAGAAAGATAGTACAGCTTAACGGCCCTTAGTTAGGCTGATATATCGATGGGATATATTTCTACACCTGTCGTGTGCGTATTCAACACCGTGTGTGCGTAACATTTGGGCGAACTCTATAAGTGGTTTCAGATTTACCGAAGACAATCCTCCCAGGTCGCCTTCCGGGGTACATACAGCAAGTGCATCAATACCATCGCGGGCCTCGGCCGGTATTGAAGGGAGTTGAGGCTATTCCCGCCGTCCCGCGCCCATTATTCGTGACCTGATTAACCCACAACCATCACAGCCATCACAGCCATCACCAGGCGAGACTCCAAGTGAGCAGCAGATAGACTACTAGCTCACCCATGGAGGGCAACCACCTCTCGAGCCCCTTCCTGCCTCCCGATACTCGCGTCTCTATAGCCATCATACCTAGAATCTACCCAGACAGACATGCTTAATACATAGGAGTAGCTGGTCAGGTTAGGGGGGCGGGTGACGCTCTCTAGAGCTTCGCAGGGCTGTTGACGCCGAGAAGCTGCCTAGCCTTTTAACCAGGGGCGACTTTAAGCGAACGAGATGCTTAATCACCAGCTGCCGCAGAGCGTAGACAGGTCTGTTTGAACGTTGAGCAGGGCACTCAGGGGTCTTGTCAGATGTCCTCAAGCTGATGTCTTTCATTGTCCTTATCGTCCTTCTTTCGATGTTCCGC
>NW_023500947.1:0-20839 GCF_013390185.1 Colletotrichum aenigma | reverse complement strand
ATCGGTGTGAATAACAGGCACTCACTTAGAACAGAAGGACTACACTGAAGGCCACCATGACGCTGCAGGTTCTTAGTGCTCGCCTCCTGTACCCAAGTGATAACCTAGTAAGGATTATTGGTCAGAGGGACTGTTCATGACTGACATAGTATGACCTAAGCCTGGCTTATAACAGACACCCCTAGCTCTTTGGCCATTCACTCTCTAACCGTTATTTGGGCCATTTTAAGCTTATCTTCACCACGCACACCGTTGGTTACAGAGTCTGAGACTGATTAACTCAACCTTTGAGAAGACATCACCTGTTAGGCTCAGTATAGTGGGGACGTAGAACCATGGTACAATATTTGGTCCACAGCAGTGACTCTGGACTCCCGTTAGTGGAATGTACGCTTAGATGGCGGGCCGTGACGGTCGGGTTACTAGAACAGGGTGTTTCCAGAGGTGGGCGTCAGACGTTGCGATGGCCCCTTAGAAGCGTGTATGTGACTCTCCCAACTACAGCATCCGCAATTGCTGTCAGGCAGACAACTAACTACAAGCCCCAGGAGACTGCGCAACCGGGTAGGTCGTTAATATACTACTTTACTCTTATACTACAGACCCCCTTGAGCTATTCTATGAATGCCCAATTGACTCCGAGTCTCCGCCCTTGGCCCGGGATATCAACAGACGTGTCGCGCATCTTCCTCCTCTATCGTCTCAGTCACGATGGAAGTACATCACCCCACAGCCTGTCTACATACACTTCCACATAATGTCCTGGACCTGCCTTATCTCAAATAACCCCAAACACTGAAATCGCTGTCTTCCGCTACTTACAAAGGTCAGATTCATATTCTAAGGCGAGGCAAGACTTGAAGCTTCCTGGAACGAAGTCTTACTTACCTTGGTCCTCTACCCAATAGAGAAGTATACGTTCTGGTTGCCGTTTTCCTTCTTGACGACGATTTGAGTTATACCTTTACTCCGTAACATCTGGCCCACTGCCTTATAAAAGGGTGTGCCGCTGAAGATAGCCCAATCTGTTTGATGGTTGGGGGTAATCCGGATTTCGTCCTTAAAGCAAAGTTTGTGTTTATCGCGGTATTTCTTCATGGCCGCTTTTGTTTCAGCGTTCTCGACATCATCGATGATCACTAGCTCTATATCGTCCGGATCGACAGACTTCTTTTCGCATAGCGCCGCGAGAACCTGCGACAGTCTCAACTTCTTCCGATGGTTGCTCTCTAATCCATTGTACGCAAGATAGACGGTCATCGTCTTCTTATTAGTGCTGATGCCGACCTTATCCAGTGGAGAGCTGCCACTAGTATAATGACTAGATTTGACGTAGTATACGCCATTAGTGTGCTCGACAGTGTAGCCGTGATCCTCTCAGAGACCGGCAAACACTCCTAGGAGCGAGATGGCAAGTACGAAATAATGACGGAGACCGATCATAACGAGAGCTTGGCGGTTGGAGTTTGGGGCTGGACTGTAGCATAACCAGACGAGATATAACTCAGCTTTAAATAAACAAGCCGACCGTTGGTAAGCCCGCAAGACACTGGTGCTCTACATAAAGAGACTGGGTTTTGCTCAGGTTCGGTGTACGCGCTCAGTCGTATTCCACGTCAAAGGGCCAATCTCCCAGATGTCCTTGCACCCATGCTCAACGGCGTCTCCGAGGCTATTCTGGGGCACTCCCTACGCGGAGGCAATCCCAGAGAAAACCAATAGTCGGGGAGGTCATGATAGTATGAGAACCACTAACGCTCAGTCGGACTGAGGCAACTACATAGGGACCCATCAAGACCACTTTTATCTGGTTAGATAGCTGATGCGTCCAGTCCGACGAGCTTGATTTGCTTATGGATATCCAGGTCGTCTTAGCATTCCAACAGGGGGCAATTACCCCAAGGACACCTAACATCACATCTAAATTGAACTCCTATCTATACCTTAGGGAAGCAAAAAGGAAGAAGAAGAAGGAAAAGGAAGATAGGGAAGTCAAGGACGAAAAGTGAGAGAAAACCAAACCGTTTCTAGGGAAGCGAAGTATGAGAAGAAGAAGTGACAAAAGACCATTTGCTATTACACCTCTATTCAGGAGAAAAGGTTACATTGAAGAGTAGCGGACACGTCTCTCCTAATCCCCCTTTTGCTGTTGTCGCCGCCGCCCGAGCCCATGACACCGCACCGCTTGATGGACAAACAACGGCAGCAACTAGGAGCTTTGCACCTGCAATTAAATTAGGCCGAGCCGGTGCTCATCTACCGGCCTTGCGGCTACGCCTTAAAGCCGTTCGTGGAACGCGTAAGCCGGCATCCAGCCGAGAAACACCACATGCCCAAGCCGCAAGGCCGTCGGCCGTCCCGCGCTGCTGAAGTCCATACCACTGGGGGACCCGAGCGACGTCCCTCCCCCTCATCCCGATGGCCTCCCACCCCATGAAGCGCTGATGGTCACCCGCGGCCATGCCTGCCACTACTGAGACTACCGGACAGCAAGTGATGACCTTATCTACCGCCACCTCTCCAAGTCACGGAGCCTCTGGATGTGGAGACATCGTCAAGTCCGAGTTATCAACCCGCAATATAGAATAGATATTATCAAGAAGGGTTCAATAATCGATGCCACCCCCATCTCGAATGCTCTCTCCCTTGTCGCCGGTCGTTTCAATATCAGAACCGCCCTACTTCCGTTTAGGCGGGATCGCCGTGACGTCTAGGGCGAAGAACGCATAGTTTTGGGCGTTCCTGATCTTGTCCTTATCTGTAAGCTTCTCGCAGCTGACGTTTCGTGTTTAGCATTTGCAAATCTCTCGTGGTTTCGAATCAGGTATCATCGGATATAGGAGGGAAAGACTTACTCCTCCACTGGATATGCCAGGTCAATACAGCGCTTGCCCTTGCCGACAATAGCGTCGAGATGCTGCGTCTCGTGCAGCAATATCATCCCCGAAGATGGCGTGTATTTTCCCTTCCGCCAGTTCGAAAGCATTTGCGAATTGCTGGCTTTCTTGAAAAAGGAAGGGCAGGCGAGGAGGATGTTGGTTTTGAATACTTGGTCGCCGGCATTGATGGCAGCAGCCGCCACCCCGCCGTTGCACAAGGGAAAGTCCTTAGGGGGGCATGCATAGACCAGTCGTTGTGGGCTCGGACCGCCTTCATCGTATGACTTGACGGTGCTTGACGGCATCTGCAGGAATCTGTTTGGTGCCCCGAAGTGGCTGGTCTTGATCGTAGAAAGCTGGGCTTTATTAGCATTGGTTCCTATCAGTATCACAGTCAGCACTCGACTCCATAAATAGACGCCAGACGCAAGAGGCATAGGAGCCCGACTTCACCGTCAGTAGCAAGACGTGTGAATAATGAAATGAAGTTGTTGACGTACTGCCAAACCATCTCGTATAGGCCTTCGATGTTGTCCCAGCATTGTCCAAGGCCACTATGGCTCCGTTGGCTAAGATCTTCGCGTGCTCAACTGACTTCTCAATATCTTTGAGTTGCGATGATGAGCATGGCCAGTCGCTTCCTTTAGTCATAGAGACCCAGGACGTCAGCGCTCGCTTGTCATAAGAGGCGAGAAGGCCGCGTTCGGAAGGAGTTAACACGCCAAAGACATGGGAGAAGTTCAACGCAACGAACAAGATGGAGATGACTTTCCGCATGTTGAAGATGAAAGTGCTGGGACTTCTCGCTTGGGTGAGTGGGTGTTGGGCGCTGATACTCGGGTGGAGGAATGATAAAGCAAGCAATACAGTTCGTCCTACTGACCTGGAAACGAATATGCCTGACTGTGGGCTTTATAGATTGCATTTAGGTTGCTCAGCGTGATGAGCAATGGCTGTGGGCAAGAGATTCTCGCTTGTATGCGGTGAAGCCGACATATCGTTATGTGCTTCTTTGGGTTATACAGGGTTAGTATCAGTGACCCCAACCACGCGCCTTTGGAGCTTCCACTCCTGTGGATAGTAGGTAAGAACACATTCAGCTTAGTGTGATGGTCTAGCTTGAAAGACTGCAGTATGTGTCCCACTCGCGCAAGTCACATCATTCCTATGACCTAACAGGCGCAATCAACTCAAGGCGGGTCTGCTGGGGGTAATTCATCTTTTTAAAAGGGTTCCGCCACAAAGAAGCAGGGAGTAGTAGCGCATACTTTATGCGGTATCTTCAAAGACCAGACACCAGCTGAATGGGGCAAGCAGGCAATACTAAGCAGTTACCCAACTTCGCATATAGCTATATACGAAGTTGTTATTCTGGTCCCCTACTTACCAGGCGCGCGGACAGCAACATGCCTATATAAAAAGGCAAGACCAAGCCCTTGGGCATTGGGAAACTGGTTATCGACCTTGGGGGAAATCATCATCATCCTCATTCTCGGAGATGGCCCCATTCACGCGCCCGCCTTTGCAGGGCTCAGCCCAACGTACTCACATCTCTCATCACGCATCGACGGGGCCCACAAATCTTTTCATTCCCTGTTTTCGGGAAAGCTATTTGCGTCGCGAGCTTGGCTTCAGCGAGCGCCGGCGCACGTGCACGCTGATTACAGGCCCCACTACGCCCTTTGTCCTCCCCAAGGAGCGGGCTATTATTCCTTACGAGTCGTTGAGGCTACCTATAGTGGCCCGTCAACCATCCCCCAAATCTTGCCCTGCGCACCTAAATCTGAGATCTCCACTGGACGATATGATCTTATGCACCAGCCTAAAAGGAGTATGTTAAGTATTATCAAACACAGGTTCCGCTAGTATTCTGATTGTATTTCACTGCTAACTTAATAATATACACAGAAACAAACCATTAGAAACATCTTATTCTTAAAGATCTAAGATGCAGTGCATTATAGCAGGAGGGAAAGAAAATATAAATAGTACTGTTTTTCTTAGTGGCGACTATAACATCCAAGCCACTATACTGTTTTAAGTCTGTTGAAAATAAGTATTTAGAGGGTAAAATCTACAAGAACCACCCACAATAAAACTGTCAAATTGGGCATGATAACCTTGAGAGGTGTCAGTCGCTATGAAAGGTGTCCGCCACTAAGCGACCTTGAGAGGAGTTGAGAAGAGTTTTCTATGGTTATGCCAAACTCTATTGATAAAGGAAAAAGCCCTCACTCTGGACATAAATAGTAGAAGATCTTCTATTATGGAAGAGTTGGAAGAAAAAAAAAAAAAAACCAGAATACACATCACTATTCCTTTTACTACTGCCAATCTAACAAAAACTTCTACCTGTAATGTAGCTTAGTAATCGGCAGGCCTAGTGGGTCGCACCCTGCTCGTTTTTGCGAAGTTTTCGGACCCCCTTGCTATGCCCAACTCCAGCACAGAAAAAAAGCCCTGATGACGATGCCTTCAGGCCTGTTAACCCCTGTTCTGCACTATGCATCTCCGGTAGTGGAAGTAGCTCCCCAGTAGCTTCGGCCGGCCCGACCGGCTCGACGGCCAGGGGAGCAAGATGCTAGTACGAGTGTCCGGGACCAATAAAACCTGCACCGTTTGCTCAACAGCAAGCCATGCCGGATAGCTAAATGGCTCTACCTATAGAGGCCTCTCTAAGTGCTGCGGACAAGGAACAAAGGGATAGGGTTTAAGAAGCCAACCGAAGTTGACAGGATACGTAGATGATGAGGTGCATCTTCATTAGATGCTCTGTCTAACTTTTGTCTGTCTGCCCTGGCGTCTATTATATGCACTCCCAGCACCTAGAAACCATCAACCTAGACCAGTGACCATCCCGACAAGGCCAATCGCCTTCAACCGCAGAGCCCAACAGCTGCTTTCGCATCCTCTCTCCCACCGGCCGTTGTAACACCCCTGCACTTTCTCTTTCTATGGCTTCGCTACCATCTCGCAGCAATGACACCCGATTGCCTCGCTCTTCACAGTAGAGGTCGAACATTCGTTATCAACTGCTACCGATCCTCACTTAACGGGGAACCCTAGCGGTTGCGCACACCCTACCTTAACCTTGGATCTAGACCTTTACGGTAACAGGAAACGTTTGTCTAGATGGCCGGATACAGAGAACTGGTTTATGAACGAAGATCTCGTTAGCAACGTCGTTCTCCTAGCAAGGTAGTCTGCCCTTGGCCCGCTCCCGGCCTGCGGAAAGCGATCTGCAAGGCACCAGACCGCATCCTGAGAGACCTTCTGAAACTTTGCCTGCCTGCTATACCATCCGCGGCCTCAGCGACGCCCGTTAAGTCATAGCCGGTAACGTGGACGAGTAAATTAACTACGTGTCATTGGCCATGGATGTTGACCAGCATTCTCCATGCGGCCTGAGCGCCCAGGCCGTCAGGTCCGTATCGCTGTTAGTATCCACACCTACAGAGCAAGTGACTGCTCAAGCCGGAGGGCGGGTTGGACCCGTCTTTTGTGCTACCGCGCGATTGGGGTGGCCCTCTCGGCTCTGCCGCGCGGGATCTTTTCGCAGTCTCGGGAATAGCCACCGAGAGATTTTCAGCCTCTTCGACCGGACATGGCTACTTATTGCGCACGGCTTCCATCCTGCTTTGCACCGACGTATTCCTAAACCGCCCGCTCCCCGGTAAGCGACACAGCGGGTTTCTTAAACTGCTGTCTACCTACTACCAGTCGTCTTTCGAAATGTGGACTCTTGCATCTTGGGGCTGGGCGGTTAGGCTGTCCAGTATACTTGTGCTCTTTGCTCTCCTCCAGAGTATCGCAGCTCAGGATCTCGGCCTGAACCTTGACACACATGCCCGAGACAAAGCACAACAAATCGTTTACTCCTCTAAGCTCACCTTCACCCAAGATACTGTAACGCTCTTTAGCAATGACCAACTCTATGAGCTTGCTCACTTGGCTTATAGCCAAATGCAGACCAAGTTTAATGCTGATCGCGTTGGGCCACAGGAGCAGCCCGCTATGATGGCCGTTATGGCCGTCGAGAAGGACGTCTTCATCTCGTCCAGTTTGAAGGGAAGCGGCCCTTCTCTGTACAGCCTCGCACCCCAGCATTCCAAACCACGAGTCGTCGCTGCCCTTGACCGGTGCCAAGCCAGACTACAGAGCCAAAAGAAGGTCCCAGTAAACAAGAAGCATCGAACCGAGGCCGGCTGTGCGGAGATTTTCGCTGTTCACCAGGTAAGTCCTGCCCCTTCTGCTGCCAGGTCCTTCCCATAGACCAAGGCGCTAATTACCAACTCCTCTATCTAACGCCTCCCAAGTACTATTTAGACAGCGATACCTCCCAGCGAGCCCACAATCACCCGCGCTCCATCCGCGTTGTTGCCTACGGTAAAGGGGGCCAGACAGGCGTTATAGGCCGTGAGTTTGTGCCTATCCTGCTGTATGTATGTTATATGGGTGACGTCGTGCTAACGGGCTCATTAAACAGCTCAAAACCCTTGCGGTGGCGGTGAAGTCGTCAACCAAGAGGGTCGCCTAACGTGGGGGTGCAGGCAGTTCATGGCGGACAAAGGGATCACCGTGCCACGGAAGCCCGGCAAGAAAGTCGATATAAGATTGCCACGGCCGTTCCCAACGTTCACGCATAAACAAATCAGCGTCGTTCCCCACGCTCGCTCGCGGCCCACCCTCAATGCGGGTCCGCGCCGAGGGAGGCGAGTATCCCTACGGGTTCATTGATGCTCCGCAGAACATCTACCAAGCCAGTAGTCAGCAAATTCTAGATCAGCAGTGGTCTCGCGAAGCGGAGGAGCATGCCGGCCGTAAAAAGACCGAGGTGGTGGCATGCTGGGTCGCACTAGGTCATATCATCAGCAGCCGAAATAGGCGCCCCGTAACCTGGAGTCTCTTAAAGCTCCTCGATTGAAATCCTTGCCAGCTACGTTCTTAGAAGGAGGGAGGGCTGCAAGTCGAGCCGCGGGACAGAGGTATCGGGGATAAGTAGTAGGTAGCACGGCACAGAGACACGCAGCGTACAGCCCACCGCATCCACCGAGTTGTAGAATCCGGGAACTATTGTGCCCTCATCTGTCCCCGAATGGATAGCCAGCTGTCCAGCGGATGTGAACCTTACTGACTGTTACTTCGCTATCTCAAATGGGCGTCGCCGTCGTTTCAGCCCTAGTATTTTCATTGTCATCAAGTACCTCGGTTCGACTCATATCGTCAACGTTTATAGAGCAGAGCTCGTTATATATTAGCACCCGCGTTCTAGAACGGAGGCTCTTCTGCACGTCATTGCTGACTATTTCAATTCCGGCTTCACTGCGACAAATGATCCAGATACTATAGCGTTCTTCGGTCGAGCGTGGGTACCCTCGCGTCGTTCTCGTGCCCAGCAGCAGCGTTAGAGACATGATGATGATACCTTACTGATACTAACAACAGATTGAAGGATTCCTTGGTTTGAGGCTATATGATGATTGTAAACGTTAGTCACAAATTCTATCCATTTCGGTATCTTGGACCGCCCTTCGCCCTACAGACTATGTCAGTGAGCCAGTGCACAACGCAGGTGGCAGGAATCATCGCCAGGCCTGAAGACAACCTTTGGGTCTTGGGTGGTCCCGCTCCATGTTTCCTATTCCGGTAGTTGTAGTGTCGTTGGGACGACGAGATCCGGCCTTCCAGCGTTATGTATTCACCCTTTTACCTCAGACGGCAGGTGCAGATCAAAGCAGGGCGGACCGATCCTGCCTGCCTTCCACAACAGGCTTTACACAACCGAACTAATCTGAAATACGTAGGACAATGGTAGGGGGCCCAGCTGTTCCCAGCATTCTACGTCGCCTGTTAGCCGTTCCACTCTCCTGGAAACTGCTTGAGCTGCGAGGTCGTGGCTCTAAATAGGGAAGTGACCGCCCCTACCCTGAACAATGAACAGAACTCCCTCCCGCCCGATCTCGTCGGCTGAAGAGCATCCTCGACGATAGGCCCCCTTAGAGGCCGCCTTGTTTCATAAGTGAAACCGTTCTTTGTCAATGTATTATGATCTACAGCTATCGCCATGTACCCTCGTCGTTCCAGTCTTACGTCTGCCGGCCTATAGCAGCCCACATTTTGTGCGTCTAGAGCCTTCTAGGTAGAGGGTTCAGTGCCAACATCATACCATACAGTAGGGAGCTGCGTATGTCGTGGTGTTGAAATCAATTTTAACGTACGTACGAACAGTTATCCTCATGTACACACGTATCCAACAGTCCGATCCATACTCAACCCATTTTTCGGCGACAGGTGCTCACCTGCAGCTGTCAACCTACCTCCTGAACTGCACCCTCGGACTTAAACCCTAAATAGAACCTCAAGCCGCCTTGGCCATGCTTCATTCTAGCCAAGACAAACTCCTATACACTTCACTATCTCGTCCCTCCATGGACCATAACACACGCCACACCTATCATCACCATCATTCCTTCTGTATCAGCATCCGGCGTAGACACCGTTCCCTCCCCACGGGCTTTACTACAAAAGTAAGGCGAGTTACTACTAGAGTCTAGCATAACGGTCACATACTGAGCATACAACTGTATCTGGCTTCTGCTACTGTAAGTTCTCTAGTTTGAGGGGTGTTGTGTTCACACCGACCTAGGTACACTGCAACTCCTACTACAGTGTCGATGCTCCCGCACCGCCCTGGGTCCGCCAAGCCTTTAACGCCACGTAGGATAGCGCCCAGGGCGGCATTCCCAAGGCCCTTTAGGCGGAATTCGATGCGTTGAGCGGCGAGTTTCTGTGCAGAGGAGAGTAATAGGTTGATTTGGTGAGGAAACTGACCCAGCCTGCCCAGGATGGAGCGCTAAGCGTGGGTCGTTATCGGGCATTTCCCGCCCTCCAGCTTCACATACATACCTACTTAAGTATACATAGACAAACAAACACACAGCTAGTCACAAAACAAGCCATCTAAAGAGATGCCGTACTACCGCATACGATTAAATTAGTTCATCATCTATAGGCTCGCGTCCGTAGCAAAATCAGCACATACATCTATGTCGGTATGCCTTTCCCGCCTTAGTCCCTTAGACCATCTTAGGACAAATCTTTATTAGTGTAATACTCAGTTACATCGATCCCAGTTCGGATCCTGTCTTAAAGTCTAGGACGAACTCTTAGACCTAGAGTTCACCTCAGGGGCATCTGCAACTTGCAAGCGGACAGCATAGCGCCCTAGTAGGCAGGCACGTCCGTCCCCTGCACTCTCCACCATGATGATAGCTAACTTTATGTGATACCCACAGCAAAAGGAGACTAAACAGTGTCCACCCAGTGGTGACCAGCGACATATTAAGACGGGCATGTAACTCCCAACTCATTATATTATGCCCACCTATTAGAAGGCAAAGTAACGCGAGTGAAGTGTAGCCCATGTGTAGTACTTGCCGCCGGCAGTCACGGACACAGTCGCTAGCCTGCCATGAAGTAGTTCCGCGCCGGTTAGTCTCCAAGCATCCCAAACCTTACTCCACACTTGGATCTATCCATCCGCACGTTGCGCCCCCATTCTAAGCTAGGTTTGCGGTGCGCCCTGAACCTTTTCAACGACCCACCCACTAGGAATGGAACGACAATGAGGGGGCAAGCGAGCGCTTAGTAGAAGGAAGAGGTGAGCAAGCTAGGTACACGAAGTTCTAAAGATAGGGTAAAGATAGGGATGCTAATTTCAGAAGCATGCCTTTACAAGAACACTTCTGATGTCCCTATCGAAACGCCTCTTAACCTGGACGACAACCATCTTTTAATACTTATCCTTCTCTAGTATAACTCTTTAACTGAGCTTGTTTCGGGGGGTGGGGGACTCACAACTGGCTCGGAGCATCTCGCTCGCGATCTTCAAAATCTCCATCAGAGTGTCCATAGAAGCATCAAGCGTCAATGGCCGGAGAACAGTAGGTGCGTTCAATGAAAGCACATCTGCTAGTGAACTTCCAACCTGGGACAACTTCTCCAACATGCTAACCCTGTTTGTAGCAAAGGTCCTCTGGGGTGAGAGTTGGAGGACAAGGACAATGTCTCGGGCTATGCTTAAGGGATAGCCTAGCGACATACTATCGCAATAATTCGTGCTCGTCAGCGTCGTCGCTGACAAGCACAGCTGCCACACAACAGTCTTAAGCCACCCGCATGTGACGAAAAGCTCGGCTTGCTGCGACTCGGGGTAGGCGGACACATCGGCGAGGCAGTTTGACAGGGCTCCCTGCAGCTGGCACAGCTGCTCATGATCTGGGGGTTTCGCCGGCTTAACCGTCTGACGTTCCGTATAAGAGTTCCACGCTGTAATGAATTCGGCATCGAAAAGCCGGAAGAGGGAGATCAGATCAAGAAAGCCATGCAGGATTTTAGAGTCCGCAAGGAGTGGATCGAAGCGAGGTAGGTTAATTGTGGAATGCAAGGCCAGGGTCTTATGTCGCTGAATCGCGAAAGCACGTTCCGTGACGAAGAGGACCCAAAATGCCCGTCTAGCTTCCCTCGCAACAGACAGGTTGGTCGCCTCCTCGTAAGTGGCTTCTTCATGGTACCTAAGCGTCTGTAGTATAGTTATCGCTTCACGTAGGTAGAACCAAGCCGCATAGTCGTTGCGGGGGCTAGAGTGTGCACAATGCAGCATGAAAGAGGTTTGAACTTGTGCAAGGGACTGGTTGTCCGCGAGGTGACAGAACCGCCTTGATCGCAGCACTTCAGAGACCAAGAAGTCGGCCGAGGGCTCCGAGAGGTCGTAATGGCTGCGCTGACGAGACAACTCTGGCGAATCAGCGGCAGAGGCCGACGACGCGTCACGGTCCGGAGCGACGGTGGCGCAACAGGACACAATAACGCCATAGCATCCGGGGCATTGGGCGAAGTTCCGGATGTACTCTTCTATACGTTCTCGATCTATCATTGGTGTGATGGGATACTTATGCGTCAAGTAGGTGTCGAGAGATTGTCTGATTGTGTGAGTCAACAGTTGAGGCGATGGCTGGAACGTCTCGTCTGTCCCAGCCATGTCCCACTGCACCTTACATGTCGAGCATGTCGAGCACGAGCGAGCAGCGTGTCCATCCGTAGGCTGAACTCTTCCCGCTGAACTGCTGTAGTGCAGATCAGGATTTCGTCCCTTCTGCTGTCGAATATCAGGTCTCTGTCCATATCTCGGCCCTTTAGGTCCCGGTCTCTTTGGAACTGCGTTATATGAGCAAACCACCTTAGCTAAGAGACAGTTAATGCACTGGTGACGCCCGTCGCACCGAATTTTACGGATGTGGCAGGTATCACACGCCTGTCTGATCCTTTTCGTGGCCCGTTTCCTCGGCTTAGACACAGCTTTTAGTGGGGGCATCTCGTCCTATGAACGAGTGTCTCAACCAAAAGGTCTGCGTGATCGCATTTGAACGATGGCGCTAAGGGTTCACTTCCACTATTACGTGCTTTACTATGTTGATGGTGTGCTTAGACCTGGTTTGAAACATTCTATCCCTGTAGGTGGTTTTAGGCTTGCTATATTGGATTCCGGCAGAGGGTCGTTTCTGCAATACTCACTATATCATCTTCGTTTTCAATCCGACTTCTAAGGGTATCTCGTTAAGAAGGGACGGCGGGAACTAATACAAACTAAGGCGTAGAAAGGTGACGAAAAAGGGGGGCAAAGGGGGTGGGCGGGGTTAAAGGGGGGCGACTGAAGACGAAAGGCCTCGCCTATGTATGTGTGTCTCCATCCTAGACCGAGAATAGAGTTTGGGAGGAGGGAAATAATAGACGTCCCCACTGCAGCAACGAGCTAGTGCGTAAGATAAGGGACAGGCTCTATTGAGGAAGCCAGTAATTATACACTATTCCTGACGCATTCGGCTTAGGCACCAAGCTAATTCATCCGTTCATCCGGCCACAACTTGCGGGCTTAACGTTGCAAGACTAGAGGCGCGTTATCACCAACCACGCCACCAGGTTGTAGGCATTAGTATCGGTCTTAGGCTCTTGGAGCATAGCTAGCACATATTTCACAAAGATAAAAAAGAAAGAAGGAAGGGAAAAAAAAGAAAAAAGGGAAGCAAAGCAAGGATTGGGGGAAAAGAGCGGTAGGAAGAGTTGCAGGGCAGCTCGCCCGAAATAGCCAGTAAAGTCCGTCGCCTTCTTATTCTCTATTAACCAGCATGCTTCTTCAGTCGGAAACCACACATGGTCCCTAAGATAAGATCATTACACAACAGCTCGACGCGCGCGTATCAGTAGATCACACTCAATCAGCGATATGAATGATAATTATTAGGGGGCCCTGGGGGACATAGCAAAACCGACCCCAGCACGCGCGAGCGAAGGTGGCGGTCGCCACTATAACAAGTCAACAGAGGTAAATCTAGCCTCTATAATCTAAGCCAGCCATGCTATTGTGAAGTCTATGCCTTCCTTGTTAATACGGAGAACATGGATAGGTGTATCAAGTATATAAGAATATTCTCATTTTTTGTTTACTCAGTTCATCTTCACTTTAGCTCAGCCCAGCCTCAGTCATAGACTAATCGCAGTCTTCTGACTATTTAGAGGTCTAACTTAACTGCACTAAAGTTGATGTCCTACCCTGGCTGTGTATATGCAGATGCTCATGCTAGGAGATCCGATCGTGTCGAGTTATTGAGAATCGTGTTCGAGAACCGGGCTTTCAAGCCCCGCGCATTTTAAATTCCACGTCGCGGGGTTCGGCTGCGTATCGCTGCGATTTGCGCAAAGTACACCGGGAGAAGTCCGCTCAAAGTTTTCCCGCCATTCTCGTAAGGTTTAGCGCCCCGCCGGCAGTCTGTCCATTGGTTACGAGCTGTCTAGGGCAGCTAAGTGTGACACAATCGATAATAATACTACGTGTAGTATTGTGATCCCCTGTTCCACGCTGAGGTATATAGTTGCCCAGCTATAGGGACGAACAGCAGCATGCGTGGCACAGTACGATACTTGGGGTCAGAAAGAGCACCCGCCGCCCCGGACACCATGACCCCCACGCCCGCGCCACCATCCTCGGCGTTGAGCCTGTTTTCCAACAGTCCCACACTCAGCTAGCACCAGACTGCAGCTAAGGGGAGCGTTCATTTCACAAAGCAGGACGTCACAGGATATAGCACTAGCTACGTCGTGGTTAACCTATAAAACAAGAACAAAACGCATAATCATTGTACTCAACTAAACAAACCTTAACATACCGGCTAAGAGTAGTGTTTACTATTACTTAATATCTCCGTCTGTAGTATGCCGCATAGTCAGCTTTGTGCGATGTGCCTGCAGACTCGTCCCACCACTAGCATTATTGCTTCCTACTCGCTATAGGGATCTTTCGGACCCAGGCACTATCGGCCGCCTGGCTTTGACACTACTGACTCCCTTGGTTCAAAGCATGTAGATTTGTGTGGTTTGACTCCAATACTTCTAAGGCTATCTATAGTGGTACAATGGGCCTCGACCATTGCAGGTCTTCCACTGCGCTGCCCGAAACCTGAGGTCTCCTTCTTCTCACAACACATACAATCGCCGTAACCTTCAACCCCCAACGACTAGACAGACACAGTTGTAGCTCATGTTCATGAAGTGAAGTGCTGCGCGTTTGTCTACGACAACCACTATCTAGCCTCAAACTAGTAAATGTTCCCGTCTCCACTACGGTTTTTCCGTTCTAATTCTGGACAACCCCGTTGAACTAGGGTCAAATGGCTAGTAAACCCAGGATGATTTACTCTGAAACACACCGAGGGAGACGCCTAGGCCCGTCTTTACTATTTAGGGTTTCGTAGCCTGTCTACGTCAGCCTGCTGATGGGGCTGGAGAGTAGGGGCCGGGGCACGTTAGCTAAAAGAGAACCAAGCCAAGCCAGTTATTGGCGTTGTGGGTAGAATGGTACATGCGTCGAGGGGACGTGTTTTGTTGGATTGACTAATCGCGTTATCTCCTTCCAGAGATTCCAGTGATTGTGTCAGAGATCTAGAGAAACATTGGCTAGAAGACTCAACCTCACTCTTCAAGATGAACTCTTTACTATCACGGTCGGAACAATAACCTATAAGGGAGGCAAGCGTGTTAATGTCTAAACACTCCCTCTAGTCTTCTCCTCACGGTTCTTCGCCCATCGCCTCGGCTCTCCATAAGCAAGAGAGAATCTAATGGGCATTATCCTGTCAAGACTATTGATACGTACTTATTCAGGGGTTCCTGCTAAAGCCATGAAATCTCTTAAGTTCCTCTATCCTACAGCTCTGAATATACCTAACCTTGGTCCTTTGTAGCAGCATCATAGCTAGCTATAGATCTATAGCTTTCCCTGGGCGCCTCAGCCGAGCGCTCTCTGCTGAATTCTAAGAGCCCCCCCCTACAGCCCCCCCTAACCCGCCTGCCCGCTGTTATACCTTGATAACAACCGCGGTATTCTCACGCGTTCTAAGGACTAGGACCTTTCATTAAGCTAGTAACAGGAGGTTGGATGTTACATAGAGGCATTAGTCTTGCAGCAGACAGGCATTCTAATACGTAAGGTATAATCAATAGTGTTAACATGAGCGGGGTTTAATCATCCAACTTAAACGAACGGAGGAGCGGACTGAAAAGTCAGCTCTGTAAGTAGTCTAGCTTATGCTTAGGCTATTGTATCGCTAGGAACTAACTTAACCACGCAAACCAATAACGCAAGTATATATGGAGACTACGATATTAATGATATTCTCTATCGCAAAACGGCTTGTCTCAAGCTATAGCCGTATATTACAAGCTAAGACAAAGTTGTGTGCTCTGTTCAGAAGGTGAAGGCTATATAAGTATTGCCACACACGCAGCCGATACAGTCCAAAACAGCTTATACAGGCTACGCCGACGTTCTTCGTAGACGATCCTTTAGATAGACGAAACGACAGTAACATCAAGAGGCCCATCCAAGCATCTAAGTAAAGTAGCTCATTGGACAAACTGTAATCACATTCGTCCAATGCTGGACAGCGCTGCCGCAAGTGCAATAAAGTCAATTTTGCCCCTCATACTTGTTAACTTGTTGATTTTCCCCCTGGGATTTGATTGTTGGTTAACTTGCGAGTTAGTCAATTACAGCAAGGTCTTACCTACTCCGTCTTCCAGCTAGTAGAAAGACACATATTCTAGTCCCCATCCCCCTTTCTCCGTATCGATTAGTGGAGCAATGCCTTCCTTAAGTAACATCTAGTCCAAAGCCTTATAGCAAGTTTCTTGCTATTGTTGCTATTGTTGCTGATGTTGTTACTATTACACAGGCTATGACGCCCCTCTGCCTTCAAGCACCACTTGCGAATCGCTTACTTATCTAACTATATGCTTCCTAATAGAGCAGCGGATGGGATACGTCCAACCGAAGGGCTGGAGGTACCACGACGGGAGGCAGGACTTCTCGGGGGCACCTATTTATATTAAACCCAAGGTAGTAAGTGAGACCCCTACCCCTATCAACGGGAGACTCGCTGCTCTGAAACAGAAGAGCGGACATCTAACATCAAAACATATATTCATAAGCCCTAATCCGGCAGAATATCCTACCTGGGCCGTCAGCACGTCCTGTATATACACTTGCTCTCATGCCCCCTAGAGAAAGTGTACCTAGGCTGCTTCTATCATATGTCTTTTGGGTTTTAGGATGTTGATATTAATGCGTCGTTGAGGGGAGATTTATAGAGCCATACCACGATGGCGCCTCAGTTGTCTCATGAAAGCTAGACATCGAACTGTGGAAACCTGAATAGCGGGTTGAGATTGGAAATCCTCCCTCCACTTCACTAGTGAAGAACAGAGCCCCCTAGCCTGCCTGGGAGGTGTTATCAAGCGCTAGCCATAATAAGTCATTATAGCATCATCTCTATGCCCTGCGCCGTCTGCAGAGATGGGTAAATAGCTCGTTCCTACTCCGAGAAGGGGTTCATCGGACCATTGGAACCTGAATGGGGAGGGGGGTGGGGCCTTCGAGACCGTGGTGTGGAGGGCCTGTTCACCTACCCACAATTACTGGACCAATCTTTCAGACGGGACCTGCTAAACCGACCGGGCCGCTCGGCCGTCAGCTGTCACACCTATCCAGCGTGGTTCGCGACTAGCGCGCAGCACTCCCCACCCTTCCCTCGCTCCGGATCCCGCTGGCGGTGCTGTGCCTTGGCACTCCCCGCAGGACTGCTCCGGCTGGAGATGACCGAGACCCCGGCGCATCCTCATCACCTCACCCCAAACCACGCAGCTGTGGGTCTAGACCTCAGCAGGTGGATACTGTAGTTTTGTAGTTACAGAGTCGTATTCGACCGGGCCAGGTTGCAAGATAGCGGGAATCAGGTGCAGAATATCTCCCTTAACAGCCGAGAAGGAGATTGGAGGATACATTGTCGGCAATTGCTTATGGTCGGCCACCCATGTCGTCGGTTTAGAGTTTCGGCTTCGCGTTTTCACCATCTATCCAAGGGGCCAGTGCGGCGGTGCCTGCATGTCTGGCCTGATTAAGCACGACATCCCTGATCCCTCCCTAGCCCTACTCCGTACCCACCCTCTGAGGCGTTCCTACTCCTGGCCAAACGTCCACAATGAGTGATAGTATCATTGAGTGGGGTCTACAAAGACAGGGGGTAGGATTCATTGAGATCTTGGAGAGAAGCATTCACTGAGCGTTCTGCGCCCGAACGGCACTAATGATAAATGCAATTGAAGCTGCTAGCGAGGTACCTATTGATCCCGAAGTTCCGGCCTATAGATGGATGGTTTAATTGAATTGAGAAAGGGTTTGGAGAGATCTAATTAGACCATTTCCCATGGTTCATATTGAACCACCCCAGAGCTAACAACTTCCAACTCGTCCTTACGTAAGCATCCCAGTATAGCTCCTATGATCGAGACAACACAAACGTCCGCCCATTTCCATGCCATCTAATGATAGTAAAACCCTATCCCAACAGTAACTTATAGCCTATAGCAAACAAACATTCCAGGGTATATTTTATCTCGAAGTAAACAAAAGCCATTATGGAGGTTCTTCTGTTAAATCGGACGAACATGTCCAACTGCCCGTTGCCCTCCCAGACAGCCGAGCTGAGCTGTGCTACTAACGTCCATATTCAGACTAAGTCCTCGGCTAATACTACCGCTGAAGGGCTGGTTCATACGAACTAACGTGGTTGGCTGGTGAGGTTGAAGACTTCCCTGAGGTGCACTCCGTCGATCGTATGCCCGGTTATGATAATGTTCAGGTCCTAAATTGGGTGCCGAAGATTATAAGCGGACGGAAGAGACTAGCAGGCGCGGAACGCCGGGCGCCAAACCATGGACAAGCGGCGCAGCCGGAAGACATCTTGATAGTGAAGTTAGTATGCCAATTGCTGTTAGAAGACTAGGCGAAGAAGGAAGCAGTGATTGATCCAGGAGAATCACGCAAGTATTCTGAAAAGTAAAAAGCGCTAGGAAGTAGCGGGATATTAGCAAGGGCCTACCCTTGGGGTTCAAACTTTAACGCTGCTGCTGAGCGCTGCTCCTTGCTCACGAGGAGCTGCTATAGTAGTACGGGAGAAGGTTGCTTATAGACCAACACAGCAGTCATCAGTTTGTATTGCTTACGGTCGTAGCTGCATGTCTGTGTATAGGGAGAAGAATAGGTTTAGGATGAGATGGGAGACGAGAGGTCTTTCCATAAATGGGAGGCGATGTTTGCGACTTTCGCTCAGAAGAGGCAGCAGCAGCAGCAGCAAGACCACCGGTTTATGACAGTAGGCGCCAAGGTTAAAGCATCTCCCCACTGACGAATACTGACAGGCTCCTTTCAACCGGGTGGTAGACGGAAGAAGTAACCATTCTAGTTACGAGGACGGCGAAGGAAGATGTAACGTCTGCTACGGATAAGCATAGCTCGTTCCTAACCGCAACAGCCTAGACACAACAGCAGAAGATCGCAAGGCAGCCCAGCAAGCATTCTATACGATGGATAGACACCCTAATATGTGCTTGTGATTAAACTTTGTCACGGACATTCCCCCTCGATTGATCAGATATCTCCTCACCTTAACTACACGTCCTCTAACGACAGACACTTAAGTGTCCACTTGGTACTCTCCTTCGATATCGAAGTTTCGGTATTCCGCGTTACTATCTGACTAAGTTATCCCTCGCATCGGCAGTGCTGGCACGCTGTATGCGAGGTACCGATCGAGCGGACTATAAACCGGAAATGCCGATCCACGTTTGAGGCTCAAGGCCCTTCCCCATTTTCCCCACCCGATATTATCTAGTCGATCGGTCTCATCTTTCAGCAACGGCTTTAAATGTCCATGACACCCCTAATATAAACGTGGGCTCCGGCCTTAACATCAAAGCTCATTACCTTCTTCACAGCTTTCCTTTCTACTCATCGCTATCGAGCCAATTCGACACTATGACTAGCTATCAATTACCTTCACTCCACACACTAAACCGCAATATCCACAGAAGCTATCGAGTACATCCACTGTCTTGAAACAAAGCTCTCCATGCCTGCCTTTCCTCGCAAGCCTCGACGCCATCGGTGCGGCAAGGCCGCCTCCCCTATGCCCATAGCATATACACCTCCGTGGGTAATTAGCAGGCTCCCAACAACTAGGCTTCTTCCGTTAGCTTTAACCTAGCCATCAAGTCCACCTGCTAGGGGGGACTGAGCATGGCCAGGCCAGAGATACTAAGGTTAAGGTATCCTGAACCCCAAACCCGAGGAACCCCACGGCGGTCTAAGCCAGCGCACTAAGACCTCCAAGTTCAAGATCCACGTCGATACCACCGCCACCCGGGTACTCCGGTATTCTGACTGTTAACTACATCGTCGGGCCGTTGATCCGTCAGCCGAGGAGCACGAGAGCACCTCAAACTTCCCTTAACAAGCTCACTAATGTGATGACGAAAGGGAAGATCATCAACACCAACTTTAAGCAGCGCGCGGGGCCCTCGAGCCCCGCGGTAGCATGCTGCATTCGACTTTGCGATGAGAATGGTCCATGGAGTCATTGACGTGACCGCAGATAGTGCTGGCAGTAGCATGACCGACATCCATATTGCCTCATCCGCCGGCGTCCGTCTCGGCGACGCTGTTGTTGCCAAGAAGCTCCTCGTCTTCAAGAAGAAGAATGCTAGAGATCCGGTTCCACGTATCAATCTCTATACCACACATAATAAATATCTGATACTGTGACCTAACAGGGATCGACAGGCGGCCTGTCAAAACATGAATTGCTCACGGAAGGGTTTCCCCCTTCGGTTTCCTTAGGGCCCTGTCATTCTTCCGAGGTGACAGAATTCATCATCTAGCCGTCTCTCGGTCTTCCCAGTGCAGCAGGGGTAGCCACGATATACTCGATTTTGCGCAGGGGATGAGACTTAGCTTGCTATATAATGAGGAGTTCCACTTTAATACTAAACCCAAAGGTGAAGAGAAGCAATCAACTACCCAAACATCAGACGTCGGGCGGCCTACAACGGGGCAATCAGATGACACGATCGCGCGAGCGACAGGAATTCACTCGGAACAGAAGGACTGTACTGAATCCACTATGATGTCGCAATGAGATGGTCCTGGGCGTAGCAGGTTGGTAACTGAGTGTTCACCTCTGGTAACCTACCTAAGGCAGGTGATTAATCACCTGGCAATGGTCTCACCGGTCAGAGGCCCTGTTATCCTCAACCTTGCCCAAAAGCTTAGTAGTACTTCTCGCTAAATGAGTGTTGGCCGGTAAAGCTTCAGTGAAAGAAATCGTAGTAGCGAATGATACGGGTGGCCCTAAACCTAGAAACAAACGTGTTTAACTCTGGGCTTTATAGGTTATGTTTAAGCTGGTCGCATGATGGCAATAACCGTGTAGGAAAAGGAATTCTCGCCCATACGTAGTGAAGCAGATATATCGGCACATGCGGTCGGTTTATACAGGGTTAGTATATCAGTG
>NW_023500946.1:17500-20000 GCF_013390185.1 Colletotrichum aenigma | reverse complement strand
TACGAGCTTTTTAACCACAACAACTTTAATATACGCTATTGGAGCTGGAATTACCGCGGCTGCTGGCACCAGACTTGCCCTCCAATTGTTCCTCGTTAAGGGATTTAAATTGTACTCATTCCAATTACAAGACCCAAAAGAGCCCTGTATCAGTATTTATCGTCACTACCTCCCCGTGTCGGGATTGGGTAATTTGCGCGCCTGCTGCCTTCCTTGGATGTAGTAGCCGTTTCTCAGGCTCCTTCTCCGGGGTCGAGCCCTAACCCTCCGTTACCCGTTGTAACCATGCTAGAACACTACTCTAGCATCGAAAGTTGATAGGGAAGAAATTTGAATGAACCATCGCCGGCGCAAGGCCATGCGATTCGAGAAGTTATTATGAATCACCAGTGAGCCCCGAAGGGCATTGGTTTTTAATCTAATAAATACATCCCTTCGTAAGTCGGGATTTTTAGCATGTATTAGCTCTAGAATTACCACGGTTATCCAAGTAGTAAGGTACTATCAAATAAACGATAACTTATATAATGAGCCATTCGCAGTTTCGCTGTATAATTGCTTATACTTAGACATGCATGGCTTAATCTTTGAGACAAGCATATGACTACTGGCAGAATCAACCAGGTAACTATCGTAACACCGCATAGCGGCCATCGGCGCTGCGAACAGCTGCCGAAGAGTAGTCACTACTGATCTAGCCTGCTGGGGCGGTCCGTCGGCTAGGCCTACGGCGCCCCAGAGGCGTCCAGTTTCCCACCCCAAGTTCCCCAGAGCTGCCTTTCACCGCGCTGTGCCCCCGGGGGGGGGTTGCGTGGATCGGGAGCCCCAAGAGGAGCAACTGCCCCGCGGCGTCTGCTATTCAGCGTCCTCCGCGGGCGTTTCGCCCCCGGTTCTTCGTGTAAGGTTAGCCATCGGCCATCCGTCCACAGAACCCATCCGTCGGCACTGCAGAGGCACAGGGCCTTCGAGTGCCTAAGGGCATCCCCCAGCTCGGCGCACCGCGGGCGGCGGCTTCGGTGGGGGGGAGGATACAGATATGCCGGAATCTCCATGCGAGGCTAGGCCTCAAGCTGAGAGAAGCGACACCACTCTGAATCCGTGAAGATATGGAACGTTTTTAGCTGCAGTTGCCGGCAGCTTGCCCCGAGGGGGCAGAGATTGGGCCCGTGCGCCGTTTTACTGGCACCCGCTCCCTTCTCATAGGCCCACCGACGCTTTTTTGGCCCCAACTCCGCTGATTGCCGTTCCACCCAGGATTTTCAGCCCGAACAAATCGAATTTGTATGGGAAAACAAAAAAATGTACTCACGGCCAATTTTGGTCGGGGAAGGGCCGCACGCATCTCAATCGACCGCCCGAGGCCCCCAGAGGCGCCCGCAGGCGTGGCTAAGCCGGGCGAGGCCCGTGGCGGCCGTGAGGCGGGGTGCAAGTCGGGCGGCTGTTCGGGGGTACTTAATTTTCTCGGCCTCTGATTGGTCGGACCCTTCGGGGGTACTTACGCGGACTTGGCCGCCGCCCGCGGCCGCCCAACTTCGACGCCCTATAACTCGCCCGCTATAAGCGCTGTAGCTATAGGGCTTAGTGCGCTGTAGCCCTGCTGGCGCCCTCTATAGCCGTAGTACAGTACACACACCCCCAGGGCCCGCCCTGCACCCGTCCATCGCCGGTGTTTTGAACTTCAAACCCGGATTCCTCGCCCGCTGTACGTGCTATAGCTACAGGGCCTGCACCACTGAAGCCGCCGTAAAAGGCTCTATAAGTGGGCTATAAGCCCCTATACCTGCCGGCCCTAGGCTTGGGCTCAGTTTTTCCCGCCAGCGCCAGCGGCTCGGGGGTACTTTGGGCTCGACCCTTCGGGGGTACTTATTTTTCCTGGCCTGTGATTGGTCGGATCCTTCGGGGGTACCTTGGGCTCTGCCTTCGGGGGTACCAGAAAGTCGCCTTCGGACTTGGTGGTGGGAGGTGCCACCTCAGCTTTAAAGTCTTATATCTTACTAAGTATTAGTGCTATAGATATATAATATAGCGTTTTAAAGACCTCTTGTTCTGCTCTATCTATATAGGTGGTGCTTTTCTATATATATAGTACTACCCTCTTAGGATATTTTATTTTTTTACCTACTTTTTCTCACACTCACCATCAGAATATCACTACCTAGCTAACTTATTCATACTAAAGGTTTCTATCTGTATACTTTCTACTTTCTTTTTATTTACTTTTATAGCGATAATACTTTTATGTTTACTCTCTATAATACTTATATACTAAAGATATCTCTTTTGTATAGTAGCCTATTCTAAAGGTATCATCTCCTTTATATGTAAGTAGTATTCTATGTATTTCCTCTTTTTCTTATAAAACCTACTTCTTAGCTATTCTTATCTATATAAGTATAAAGAAGGAAAAGCTTATCAAATTGTTAATATATGTAATAAAACTGTTTTTCTCTTCCCCCTTAAATATAAACCTTTAACTAGATATCTAAAGAAAAAACTTACT
>NW_023500946.1:10000-12500 GCF_013390185.1 Colletotrichum aenigma | reverse complement strand
AGTTTTGATTATTTGCTTGTACCACTCAGAAGAAACGTCGTTAAATCAGAGTTTGGTTATCCTCCGGCGGGCGCCGACCCGCCCGGGGGCGGGAGGCCGGGAGGGTCACGGAGACCCTACCCGCCGAAGCAACAGTTATAGGTATGTTCACAAAGGGTTATAGAGCGTAAACTCAGTAATGATCCCTCCGCTGGTTCACCAACGGAGACCTTGTTACGACTTTTACTTCCTCTAAATGACCGAGTTTGGATAACTTTCCGACCAGGGGGAAGAGTTGCCTCCTCCCTTAGATCAGTCCGAAAGCCTCACTGAGCCATTCAATCGGTAGTAGCGACGGGCGGTGTGTACAAAGGGCAGGGACGTAATCAACGCAAGCTGATGACTTGCGCTTACTAGGGATTCCTCGTTGAAGAGCAATAATTGCAATGCTCTATCCCCAGCACGACAGAGTTTAACAAGATTACCCGGACTTTTAAGTCAAGGAAGTACTCGCTGGCTCTGTCAGTGTAACGCGCGTGCGGCCCAGAACATCTAAGGGCATCACAGACCTGTTATTGCCTCAAACTTCCATCGGCTTGAGCCGATAGTCCCTCTAAGAAGCCAGCGTACTGCCAAAGCAATACGGGCTATTTAGCAGGTTAAGGTCTCGTTCGTTATCGCAATTAAGCAGACAAATCACTCCACCAACTAAGAACGGCCATGCACCACCACCCACAAAATCAAGAAAGAGCTCTCAATCTGTCAATCCTCATTGTGTCTGGACCTGGTGAGTTTCCCCGTGTTGAGTCAAATTAAGCCGCAGGCTCCACCCCTGGTGGTGCCCTTCCGTCAATTTCTTTAAGTTTCAGCCTTGCGACCATACTCCCCCTGGAGCCCAAGCACTTTGATTTCTCGTAAGGTGCCGAACGAGTCAAAAAATAACATCGTCCGATCCCTAGTCGGCATAGTTTATGGTTAAGACTACGACGGTATCTGATCGTCTTCGATCCCCTAACTTTCGTTCCTGATAAATGAAAACATCCTTGGCAAATGCTTTCGCAGTAGTTAGTCTTCAATAAATCCAAGAATTTCACCTCTGACAATTGAATACTGATGCCCCCGACTGTCCCTATTAATCATTACGGCGGTCCTAGAAACCAACAAAATAGAACCACACGTCCTATTCTATTATTCCATGCTAATGTATTCGAGCATAGGCCTGCCTGGAGCACTCTAATTTTTTCAAAGTAAAAGTCCTGTTTTCCCACACACCCAGTGAAGGGCATGAGGTTCCACAGGGGGAAAGGCCCGGCCGGACCAGTGCACGCGGTGAGGCGGACCGGCCAGCCAGGCCCAAGGTTCTACTACGAGCTTTTTAACCACAACAACTTTAATATACGCTATTGGAGCTGGAATTACCGCGGCTGCTGGCACCAGACTTGCCCTCCAATTGTTCCTCGTTAAGGGATTTAAATTGTACTCATTCCAATTACAAGACCCAAAAGAGCCCTGTATCAGTATTTATCGTCACTACCTCCCCGTGTCGGGATTGGGTAATTTGCGCGCCTGCTGCCTTCCTTGGATGTAGTAGCCGTTTCTCAGGCTCCTTCTCCGGGGTCGAGCCCTAACCCTCCGTTACCCGTTGTAACCATGCTAGAACACTACTCTAGCATCGAAAGTTGATAGGGAAGAAATTTGAATGAACCATCGCCGGCGCAAGGCCATGCGATTCGAGAAGTTATTATGAATCACCAGTGAGCCCCGAAGGGCATTGGTTTTTAATCTAATAAATACATCCCTTCGTAAGTCGGGATTTTTAGCATGTATTAGCTCTAGAATTACCACGGTTATCCAAGTAGTAAGGTACTATCAAATAAACGATAACTTATATAATGAGCCATTCGCAGTTTCGCTGTATAATTGCTTATACTTAGACATGCATGGCTTAATCTTTGAGACAAGCATATGACTACTGGCAGAATCAACCAGGTAACTATCGTAACACCGCATAGCGGCCATCGGCGCTGCGAACAGCTGCCGAAGAGTAGTCACTACTGATCTAGCCTGCTGGGGCGGTCCGTCGGCTAGGCCTACGGCGCCCCAGAGGCGTCCAGTTTCCCACCCCAAGTTCCCCAGAGCTGCCTTTCACCGCGCTGTGCCCCCGGGGGGGGGTTGCGTGGATCGGGAGCCCCAAGAGGAGCAACTGCCCCGCGGCGTCTGCTATTCAGCGTCCTCCGCGGGCGTTTCGCCCCCGGTTCTTCGTGTAAGGTTAGCCATCGGCCATCCGTCCACAGAACCCATCCGTCGGCACTGCAGAGGCACAGGGCCTTCGAGTGCCTAAGGGCATCCCCCAGCTCGGCGCACCGCGGGCGGCGGCTTCGGTGGGGGGGAGGATACAGATATGCCGGAATCTCCATGCGAGGCTAGGCCTCAAGCTGAGAGAAGCGACACCACTCTGAATCCGTGAAGATATGGAACGTTTTTAGCTGCAGTTGCCGGCAGCTTGCCCCGAGGGGGCAGA
>NW_023500946.1:0-5000 GCF_013390185.1 Colletotrichum aenigma | reverse complement strand
AAAGTTTGAGAATGGATGAAGGCAATATAGCGCCCCCGAGTCCCTAATCATTCGCTTTACCTCATAAAACTGAGTTCAACACTGCTATCCTGAGGGAAACTTCGGCGGAAACCAGCTACTAGAAGGTTCGATTAGTCTTTCGCCCCCATGCGCATATTTGACGATCGATTTGCACGTCAGAACCGCTGCGAGCCTCCACCAGAGTTTCCTCTGGCTTCACCCTATACACGCATAGTTCACCTTCTTTCGGGTCCAACCCTATATGCTCTTACTCAAATCCATCCGAGAACATCAGGATCGGTCGATGATGCGCCGAAGCTCTCACCTGCGTTCACTTTCATTACGCGTAGGGGTTTGACACCCGAACACTCGCACATAAGGTTGACTCCTTGGTCCGTGTTTCAAGACGGGTCGCTGATGACCATTATGCCAGCATCCTTGCGGAGCGCGTACCTCAGCCCGCCGAAGGGTATTATGCAACAGGCTATAACACTCCCCGAAGAGAGCTACGTTCCCGAAGCTTTTGTCCCCGACAGCGAGCTGATGCTGGCCTGAGCCGGCGAAGTGCCCCAGCCGCGAGAGCTGGGTGATTCACCGGACGCAAGTCTGGTCACAAGCGCTTCCCTTTTAACAATTTCACGTGCTGTTTAACCCTCTTTTCAAAGTGCTTTTCATCTTTCGATCACTCTACTTGTGCGCTATCGGTCTCTGGCCGGTATTTAGCTTTAGAAGAAATATACCTCCCATTTTGAGCAGCATTCCCAAACTACTCGACTCGTCGAAGGAGCTTTACAAAGGCTTGGTGTCCAACTGTACGGGGCTCTCACCCTCTCTGGCGTCCCGTTCTAGGGAACTTGGAAGGCACCGCACCAAAAGCATCCTCTGCAAATTACAACTCGGGCCTAGGGCCAGATTTCAAATTTGAGCTGTTGCCGCTTCACTCGCCGTTACTGAGGCAATCCCTGTTGGTTTCTTTTCCTCCGCTTATTGATATGCTTAAGTTCAGCGGGTATTCCTACCTGATCCGAGGTCAACCTTTGGAAAATTGGGGGTTTTACGGCAAGAGTCCCTCCGGATCCCAGTGCGAGACGTAAAGTTACTACGCAAAGGAGGCTCCGGGAGGGTCCGCCACTACCTTTGAGGGCCTACATCAGCTGTAGGGCCCCAACACCAAGCAGAGCTTGAGGGTTGAAATGACGCTCGAACAGGCATGCCCGCCAGAATGCTGGCGGGCGCAATGTGCGTTCAAAGATTCGATGATTCACTGAATTCTGCAATTCACATTACTTATCGCATTTCGCTGCGTTCTTCATCGATGCCAGAACCAAGAGATCCGTTGTTAAAAGTTTTGATTATTTGCTTGTACCACTCAGAAGAAACGTCGTTAAATCAGAGTTTGGTTATCCTCCGGCGGGCGCCGACCCGCCCGGGGGCGGGAGGCCGGGAGGGTCACGGAGACCCTACCCGCCGAAGCAACAGTTATAGGTATGTTCACAAAGGGTTATAGAGCGTAAACTCAGTAATGATCCCTCCGCTGGTTCACCAACGGAGACCTTGTTACGACTTTTACTTCCTCTAAATGACCGAGTTTGGATAACTTTCCGACCAGGGGGAAGAGTTGCCTCCTCCCTTAGATCAGTCCGAAAGCCTCACTGAGCCATTCAATCGGTAGTAGCGACGGGCGGTGTGTACAAAGGGCAGGGACGTAATCAACGCAAGCTGATGACTTGCGCTTACTAGGGATTCCTCGTTGAAGAGCAATAATTGCAATGCTCTATCCCCAGCACGACAGAGTTTAACAAGATTACCCGGACTTTTAAGTCAAGGAAGTACTCGCTGGCTCTGTCAGTGTAACGCGCGTGCGGCCCAGAACATCTAAGGGCATCACAGACCTGTTATTGCCTCAAACTTCCATCGGCTTGAGCCGATAGTCCCTCTAAGAAGCCAGCGTACTGCCAAAGCAATACGGGCTATTTAGCAGGTTAAGGTCTCGTTCGTTATCGCAATTAAGCAGACAAATCACTCCACCAACTAAGAACGGCCATGCACCACCACCCACAAAATCAAGAAAGAGCTCTCAATCTGTCAATCCTCATTGTGTCTGGACCTGGTGAGTTTCCCCGTGTTGAGTCAAATTAAGCCGCAGGCTCCACCCCTGGTGGTGCCCTTCCGTCAATTTCTTTAAGTTTCAGCCTTGCGACCATACTCCCCCTGGAGCCCAAGCACTTTGATTTCTCGTAAGGTGCCGAACGAGTCAAAAAATAACATCGTCCGATCCCTAGTCGGCATAGTTTATGGTTAAGACTACGACGGTATCTGATCGTCTTCGATCCCCTAACTTTCGTTCCTGATAAATGAAAACATCCTTGGCAAATGCTTTCGCAGTAGTTAGTCTTCAATAAATCCAAGAATTTCACCTCTGACAATTGAATACTGATGCCCCCCGACTGTCCCTATTAATCATTACGGCGGTCCTAGAAACCAACAAAATAGAACCACACGTCCTATTCTATTATTCCATGCTAATGTATTCGAGCATAGGCCTGCCTGGAGCACTCTAATTTTTTCAAAGTAAAAGTCCTGTTTTCCCACACACCCAGTGAAGGGCATGAGGTTCCACAGGGGGAAAGGCCCGGCCGGACCAGTGCACGCGGTGAGGCGGACCGGCCAGCCAGGCCCAAGGTTCTACTACGAGCTTTTTAACCACAACAACTTTAATATACGCTATTGGAGCTGGAATTACCGCGGCTGCTGGCACCAGACTTGCCCTCCAATTGTTCCTCGTTAAGGGATTTAAATTGTACTCATTCCAATTACAAGACCCAAAAGAGCCCTGTATCAGTATTTATCGTCACTACCTCCCCGTGTCGGGATTGGGTAATTTGCGCGCCTGCTGCCTTCCTTGGATGTAGTAGCCGTTTCTCAGGCTCCTTCTCCGGGGTCGAGCCCTAACCCTCCGTTACCCGTTGTAACCATGCTAGAACACTACTCTAGCATCGAAAGTTGATAGGGAAGAAATTTGAATGAACCATCGCCGGCGCAAGGCCATGCGATTCGAGAAGTTATTATGAATCACCAGTGAGCCCCGAAGGGCATTGGTTTTTAATCTAATAAATACATCCCTTCGTAAGTCGGGATTTTTAGCATGTATTAGCTCTAGAATTACCACGGTTATCCAAGTAGTAAGGTACTATCAAATAAACGATAACTTATATAATGAGCCATTCGCAGTTTCGCTGTATAATTGCTTATACTTAGACATGCATGGCTTAATCTTTGAGACAAGCATATGACTACTGGCAGAATCAACCAGGTAACTATCGTAACACCGCATAGCGGCCATCGGCGCTGCGAACAGCTGCCGAAGAGTAGTCACTACTGATCTAGCCTGCTGGGGCGGTCCGTCGGCTAGGCCTACGGCGCCCCAGAGGCGTCCAGTTTCCCACCCCAAGTTCCCCAGAGCTGCCTTTCACCGCGCTGTGCCCCCGGGGGGGGGTTGCGTGGATAGGGAGCCCCAAGAGGAGCAACTGCCCCGCGGCGTCTGCTATTCAGCGTCCTCCGCGGGCGTTTCGCCCCCGGTTCTTCGTGTAAGGTTAGCCATCGGCCATCCGTCCACAGAACCCATCCGTCGGCACTGCAGAGGCACAGGGCCTTCGAGTGCCTAAGGGCATCCCCCAGCTCGGCGCACCGCGGGCGGCGGCTTCGGTGGGGGGGAGGATACAGATATGCCGGAATCTCCATGCGAGGCTAGGCCTCAAGCTGAGAGAAGCGACACCACTCTGAATCCGTGAAGATATGGAACGTTTTTAGCTGCAGTTGCCGGCAGCTTGCCCCGAGGGGGCAGAGATTGGGCCCGTGCGCCGTTTTACTGGCACCCGCTCCCTTCTCATAGGCCCACCGACGCTTTTTTGGCCCCAACTCCGCTGATTGCCGTTCCACCCAGGATTTTCAGCCCGAACAAATCGAATTTGTATGGGAAAACAAAAAATGTACTCACGGCCAATTTTGGTCGGGGAAGGGCCGCACGCATCTCAATCGACCGCCCGAGGCCCCCAGAGGCGCCCGCAGGCGTGGCTAAGCCGGGCGAGGCCCGTGGCGGCCGTGAGGCGGGGTGCAAGTCGGGCGGCTGTTCGGGGGTACTTAATTTTCTCGGCCTCTGATTGGTCGGACCCTTCGGGGGTACTTACGCGGACTTGGCCGCCGCCCGCGGCCGCCCAACTTCGACGCCCTATAACTCGCCCGCTATAAGCGCTGTAGCTATAGGCTTAGTGCGCTGTTAGCCCTGCTTGGCGCCCTCTATAGCCGTAGTACAGTACACACAACCCCCAGGGCCCGCCCTGCACCCGTCCATCGCCGGTGTTTTGAACTTCAAACCCGGATTCCTCGGCCCGCTGTACGTGCTATAGCTACAGGGCCTGCACCACTGACGCCGCCGTGTAAAAGGCTCTATAAGTGGGCTATAAGCCCCTATACCTGCCGGCCCTAGGCTTGGGCTCAGTTTTTCCCGCCAGCGCCAGCGGCTCGGGGGTACTTTGGGCTCGACCCTTCGGGGGTACTTATTTTCCTGGCCTGTGATTGGTCGGATCCTCGGGGGGTACCTTGGGCTCTGCCTTCGGGTGGTACCAGAAAGTCGCCTTCGGACTTGGTGGTGGGAGGTGCCACCTCAGCTTTAAAGTCTTATATCTTACTAAGTATTAGTGCTATAGATATATAATATAGCGTTTTAAAGACCTCTTGTTCTGCTCTATCTATATAGGTGGTGCTTTTCTATATATATAGTACTACCCTCTTAGGATATTTTATTTTTTTACCTACTTTTTCTCACACTCACCATCAGAATATCACCCTAGCTAACTTATTCATACTAAAGGTTTCTATCTGTATACTTTCTACTTTCTTTTTATTTACTTTTATAGCGATAATACTTTTATGTTTACTCTCTATAATACTTATATAAAGATATCTCTTTTGTATAGTAGCCTATTCTAAAGGTATCATCT
>NW_023500945.1:0-21409 GCF_013390185.1 Colletotrichum aenigma | reverse complement strand
AAGCCAAGGTGCTATGTCGGACTCTAGTTAGAGCCGCTAGTATATAAACGTCCTAACTAGAATGCTCCCTTTTCCGCAGACGTAGCAGCCTCGGCATTCTGCCGGCGGGAGACATCATGTTGACTGCTCGGGGGCAGAGTCAACCTTCCAGACCCGTGTGAGGAAACGAAAACGAGTCCAGAGAAGCTTAGCCGGCCGGCCATGCGGCAGGGGCTAGGACAAGCGCGAGCTGCAAGCTGCTGTCTCCTCCACACGGCAAGCTAAAATGTGCCTGCCTCCTCCAAATCTGACGTTCTTTGCAATGCGGATGCGCGGGGGCCGCTGCCGTTGGTGACGTTTCCACCGCCGGAAGCGGACCTGGGACCAGCAGCACCATCTGTAGAAGTTCGAGGCGTATTGCTACGTACTCACGGTTGTTTCGTGATATTGGAACAGCCCTCCGCAGGCTCGAGGAAACAACCGCTAGCCCAGCTCTCGTCTCAGTGTGGGGGTTGGGGGTTGGGGGTAAAGTGTTAGTTCAGGATGTTTGGCGCGGGGTCTGTTACAGCTGCTTTTGCGTTCGCATGGTTCGATCGCGTTTCTTTCCCCTTCGTTTTTCTCTTTTCTTCTTGTATATTAACGATCGATTAAGAATGTATCCTATCCTATAGATGCAACCATCTAAATAACGGGTCCCTGTATGCGCGCCACGCTTCCTACTAGTTAGTGACTGACGTCTGGTTGCAATCAATCTCTCCCCGTTATGCTTGCCTTTTCTTGAACTCAGGTAGATTTCGCTTGTCTCGGTCTCGACCCACCAAGTTTGGTGAGAGCAAGTAAGAATGGCTGTCGTGAACACCGAGTTGTATCAGTAACCCCGAATTTCCTGGTGAGAATTGGAGCTTAGGCAGGAGCTGCCTGAGTGACCGCTGCTCCTCTTCCTTAACCCTCCTCGCTTCTAGTTGTCCTAGGCTTCTGGGTAGCGAGAAATTTCGTTAATGGAGTTAGCTAGGCGTTCCTCGATTTCCCCGTCTCAGACGAGGACATTCGCCACCCACTTGCAGCCACGCTCATGGGTATCCATCCATCCATCGTGGGTTGTGGTAACGAGCCTTCCACAACGTCAAGCCTAATGTTGATGAAGCCTGACGACTGTCTCGCAGGCCTGCTACTACGTCTTCGGTCGGCCTCGGTCCGTGTTTCCACACCCACTGACTGCCCACGGCCATGACCGCCGACTTCAGTTGCATCCCGGTGTTGAGTCCAAACCGTCGCCGACGGCGGCGGAACATCGATATCCACCGAGATCCCTTGGAGCGACAGCGGCAAGTCACAGCTTAGGTCAGCGCGGCTGCGATCGTAGCTTATGGCGCCGCAAAGGTCGACTTCGCTATCAGAGGAACCTAGCCGTGGCGTGTGGCGACGATTCGGGCTATCGCCAGGGCCGATTTCGCGCGGGATAATGGCAAGCTCGGCCTCAGGTTGCTTCGCAATAGAAGCTGTCCTTTTGAAGCTGAAGCCGTGCTGCATCCTGTGTCGGGAGAACCCGCTGACGGGATTCGACAGAGAGGGCATAACCTTCACGACGAGGGGCCGGAGCGTCGGAAGGCACGCGCAGATCAGCCCACTACAGACTTCGCCGATGGACCACCCAGCAGTCTGCACGTTTTCCCACGTGAAGTCTGCGGTCTGATGGAGGTGTTGTATCCGGACAGCCGAAATCACGCACGTGCTATCAACCATGTGAGATTGGTGTCAATGTGACATTTACTGTCGATATAGAGCACGTACAAGAGTCCGAGGCAAAAGATTCCGCCTAAAGCATATCTCTGTCTTGAAGGCAGCTTCAGGCCGCTGATAACCGGTAACGGCAGAACAAAGACTATCAGGTCGGTGGCGATATTCCCTGCGGCGTTGATGTACCACAGAGGGTAGTTCGGGATACAGCTGCCTCGGACGCTCTTATCCCAGAAGGCGTTCGTAGGGATGCAGATCAAGACCTCCACCAGAACTTGTGACATGCTCCAACCCCCGACGAGGATCATCGCACCGAACAGCAACTTCCTCATTCTTTGCACAGCAAATAGTCGCCAGTACTGGAGCAAGAACGTCATTTTGACGCCAGCGAGGGCGGCATTATAGAAGACGACCGCGGTATAGAAGGTCTACTAACTGTTAGTGGACAAGACACGTCAAACCTCGCCAACGAGGGCTGCTATACCCTTAGATACTCTTTGATCTGGTCTTCAGTGAGTAGATACACATGCATACCGAGGCCGTTCCTCAGGTCTAGAAGATCCGCGTCAGCTATGCTCTCACCATCCTGGCTAGAATGTAAGAAACTCACTGATCGCAACTGCGAAGTAGCAAGCGAAGAGGAGAAACTAGGAAACAATATTGGCTTGACGTTGGGTGTGGGTACGAAAATGGGTGTTAAGTGGGTTAACTCACGAAGGTTAGGATAGCAGCGCTATCATCAACACCGAATCTTCGCAGCAAGAACACGCGAGTGTACGTTCGCATGATCACTGCGAAGAGAGCCAATGCGAACGCAAACGATGTGATACCAACCATGACAGCTCGTCGGCTGTCGCTTGACTTGGCGCCGGGACGGCCTTCCATTCTATTCGCTGTTCCCTGGTGCCCTAGCGAGAGATGGCGCTCGTTGAGAGACGAGAGGAAGGGAATGTAAAGAAAACTTCGAGCCGAGCCAGGGTTACCGTAGTGGGACTGAGCTATATAGATCCGTCCGAAGGATAGAGCGATCGCACTCTTAGGTTAGCTCTTCAACACGGAAGGGCGGGAGGAGTGCCGCACAGGTGCCAAGACGAAGGGGGGATTAGGGGAGAAAAGAAAGAAATAAGAAAAGAGAAGGCAAAAAAAAAAAAAAAAAGGGATTGGGTTTGCCTCTCTTGCGGGAGCAAAGTTTACGCTTTGAAGTCATGGTAAGCATAGCGCCTCATACCGAAATGAGGGTCACACTATATCAGGGGGGGGGGGGTTTCAGACTGTAGTTACGCAGTAGACACAGAGAGTATCCCATGGTAGAAGGCGTCGACCGCCGTCTACAGGGACCACCTAGTTCGGTCAGAACTTTATTTCGGGTGACAGACCAGGACCATCTGCTCGCAGTAATTATAGGCTTGGCGAACACTACCGAGGCTGCCGGAGGGGAACCTTGACGTCCTTGGCGAAGCATGCTGCCCGCTGCTGCTGCTGAAATGTTCTCCATCTTCAAGGTGTGTAATAGATATAGGATCCTTAGTAAGACTAGCCATCTCGACATACAATAACAGCCTCTTCTGTGTTTTTTTTCTTTTTTTTTTTTTTCTCCTTTTTTCTCCCTTTGTTTCCATACCTCCCCAGGGATTCAAGATGTTAGCGCGTCACTTCTGCGTCGGTAGAAACGCCTAGTTAGTACTGGGGTATGTTACCTTCACAGAAATCTAGGGGGAGGGCGACATATCGTTTTCTGGACTTTCTCTGGACCTGGGCTCAAAGAATCTCCAGAAAAAGATGTGTTGTATTTTTGCCCCCATAAGGCCCTGTTAAGACCTCTAAAAATGATGAATATTCCTGCTAAAGAAGGCTAGTATAGGATGGCGCTAATATTTGGAAACCCTGAGGAGGTATATGTTCTTTTTCCCTTTGCAAGGAGGTGTTCGTGACCGAGACCGAGCGAAACATGGGTCTTACCCCTGAAGGACCGGCATCGTAGCTCCATGCAATCCTCGGCTATATGGAAGTGATCAAGCCTGTGTCCGGAGTGGGTTTCGTTTGAATTGGTTAGCGCTTGCGACAGACGGGCCCCCTAATATACTCTGTAGTACTATTTCCAACTAGGATTAGGTGTCTCTGCTGTCCGCGCACTAATTAGCGGGGGTTCTAGCGACGGGAGCCGCTGATTGCAGCCTCCTACGGTCCTACCTCGTTCTTTCGGTAGCCCAGCAGCCTAGCAGGGCCCTCTTAGTTACACTGCTAGCTAGCTACTACTAAGGGGTTAAGGCAGTAACAAGAACAAAATCCCCAGCAAATAGACACTCGTGCTATCGCAATAGTATTGAGCGAAGCGTTTGTAGCAGTATCAAGACGTGATTTGATTGGGTAAAGTAACTGGATCTTCCAGTGAGAGCATAAGTGTAGCTGTCAGTATCAACCAAGTACCTATATAGCACGGAGCAGGGAATGGTTGGGTCAGAGACATCATCACGGAAGCCTTTGCTCTGCGCTACAGTTAGCTGCACTGCCGGCTCGCTTGCTCGCATCTGGCTTTTTCTTCTTCCTAAAGTTAGTATGATCTCAGGAGGGGAATACAAGGGTTAGCTACGGGTACTGGATGCTTATATACGAAACTCCTATGGAAGAGTATACTGGGTAATTAGGAAATACACTAGAAGACTGGACGTCACTTTGTGCCCGCTACCGAGCTTCAACGGTCGGCCTACTCTCCAGCAGAAACACACCTACAAACTTACTAGCAGGCTCCCATAGGGCCAGTCCAGCCATCGCTTGACTATGTCGGTCATCAGCCTGCTACATCAGGCGCGCTGTCCTGGTGTCAAAACAACACGTTCTAGTTTATGTAGGGCAACTTCATCACCAATCATAGGCGGAAAATGCACCTCGTAGGACGGCTGCAATAGTTAGGTCTCGAACAGTGAACTCATAATTAAGACGGTGCCGTTATGCAAGCAGCAGGTTATCCTCGACACTTGGCCTTGAGCATTGTATAACACCTCTTTACACGCCGCAGGGGAGGCCGGGGAACCAACTGCAAATCCGGCTTATGAACGAGTTAGCTAGACAGAGAATGTCTAGCATGGGTGTCTGATGACGTGGGTTTCTCAATGCAGTGATACAAGAGCCACTATTAGAAACAGGGAGGGGGGCCGGAGGAGGGGGGAACTAAGTAGAAGAGAGGATGTTGACGTGTGCATCCTGGCGTTTACCGACCTGACCGTGCTCTGGTCAATGATACCTTAACGTTCCATCGTGAATGGATCTGCGCGTAGACTGTTGGCCATCGTACATGTTGCCCTGATGGGGATGATACATCAGGGATACAGCTATTGTTGGATCCGGACTGGCCATAGCATTCAACGCCTGAAACTCATAGTACGCTTGTTGATGGGGATGAGGAGGCCATCCCGACTGCGCTTGTGTTGGCATTGCTCGAGAGGCTGCGGATGTGGTCTGAAGGTGCGGCACGTTAGAGACTTTTAAAAAGGACTCCTCGGCCAGTTCGCCGGACTCTATAACTTGTTGCATAGGTGTCTGGCCGGTCATATGCATCCTGCACGTACTGGCGACGGGTGTGACGAAGTCCTCGCGAAATCTGCTGATGCTGTCGGGATCAGTGCCTAGAAGAAAGGCGTACTGAACGAGCAGCTTAATGTCGCCAATGTGCCGGCATTCTAATCTCTTCCGCAAGATGTTGGACGTCTGAGGGGTCCACTTGAGAGATGTTCTTAATGCTTCGCTCTGTGTCCACTCGTTCCAGGTGAGCTGCACCTGGCTCTGACGGAGCAGATTGCCCATCCTTGTAGAGTACGACCATCCGCCACGACTGGCGCCTTGCTCAAAGTGCTCGGCCACATGACGGACGTATTTTTTGAAGGTCGGGCTGGCGTTGGTGTACTCCGGGGCCTCAAACACTTGCAAGCAGCCGTCAAAGCCGCAGGCAAATACCACCTGCGGGCAGAGTTTGACCTTGGCTACGTCTACGGACACAAGAGAATCGCAGTGGACCTGTTTCAAGTGTACCTTGTAGACGCCCTGTGAATCAAACACCATATGACAGCCATAGTGGCGGCAGAACCACTGAGCGTCGTTGTAGTGAAAGTCTTCGATATGTCGTTTGAGGTCGCTCTTCCTTGCGCAGGTCTTGATGATACCTTCCTCCCCGCACAATCCACACACAAAATACCCATTCCGCTTCAATTTCTTTAGATCAGCGGATGACGTCCCCACTGTCGGCGGTTCCGGCACCCGCTGCTTCACCCGAATACGTCCAGCCCGCCGCGTTGCCGAGGTGCAGGTGGCAACGGAAAGGTCCCCACCTTGGATGTGTCTGCTCGTGGGCTTCGAACCGTCCCGAGAGCCCTTTGGCACTGCCACCCCGGCAGTAGAGGATTGGAGGGGAGAATAGCGTACTCTTTCGGATTCCCATAGGCCAAAGTCGGCTGATCCCGTGGATGACATCGCAGTATAAATACTTGACGCTTCATCGGGAGCTGCGTTGCGTTCAGCCGGCACTGGAGAAGCAATCGACTCCTGGACCAGGCTCTTTAATGCGTTCATGCCGTATCTATCGACCAGGTGCTTGATCAACTGCCCATCACCTAGTCTCTGCGCAGGCGACACCATCATAGTTTGCCGTGAACTGTTGGCTTCAGGCCAAGTATATGGGGCCATCGTCTTGAGTATGGGTCGTTCTTGCTCCTACGTCGGCAACAGCAGGATGCAGATGCCGTGTGACGAATAAGGTAGCTGCGGGCTTTCGTGAAGGCTATCGGGGACTGAACAAGTGTAACGACGCGATTCATAAACAGGATAAGACGAAGTGGCTCGGAGGAGTCCGTGAGCAGGCTGGAAATATACGATGAGTTTATTAGCGGATGGGTGGTTGGCACCGGACGCCGTATAAGCCATAAACACAAGAACGCTTTACCAATGTCTGTCAAAAGTTGCCAACGAAAAGAGATGAGGAAGTTTGCCCTAGAGTGTTGCTCGTAGAGAACAAGGAGAGGCGCAGCGACTGGCAAGCCCAAACTGGCCTGGGTTCAACAAGTGATAAAAAGGTTGGACGAATAGCACTATATGACGGATATTAGTGCTTGGTTTCCGGGCCTGTCTTCAATTTGACATGGACCGATGTGGCCCCCCGGCCAGTACCGTCGGAACCGAAACAGCGGTCAAAAGTTCCCTTGCTGTGAAGCGCGCTAGGGGGTGGTAGATGGGCAGGGATAAGGATGGTTTAAAGCGAGTGGATCTGGCTTTTTTGCCAGTTGGGCCAGGCCGGCCACCCAGTCTGACAGTGCCCCTCCTAGCCGGTTTTTGTCTTTACTTTTTTTCTTTTCTTTTTTTTCTTCTTCTTTTCCTTTCGATTAGGTTGGGAGTGCTAATCTTACTGGGGCATTGACCTCTGTTCTAGCCGTAGTGTATCAATTGAGACGAGAACGGCAGCTGGAATGACCACAGAAGCAGCCAGACATTGTGGAATCGAATTGAAATTAGTAGGAAAGTCTCATCCGCACAGTCCAAACCTAGACCCAGCCTTCCGTCGCAGGTGGTGATCCTCTCCCTCTGTTCTTGTTGGTCGCCCACTCATCCCAAGTTAACATGAGTCACAGCCATAGGTATATCTTCCTCCCTCCTCGCGATTGGACTTTCATTCTCTGTATCGGCATGGTATTCGTGGTGGCTATAGTGGTGGTTTTGTGTAGCTAGAGTCCGCCACCTCAAGTTGATGTTGTGACCATGACGCAAAGCCAGCGGATGCGAAGTCCGGAGATCACTCTCGTATCTCTCGTATCCATGACTCGAGAGGACCGTGGTCATTAGCGACCAGCAGGCTGCAGCGAGATTGTTATAAAACGTGCTGTGCGCAAGACTTTTGTTACGACCCGTTATGCATGGATAACAGTTGACCGACCCACTTGGGCGTCGGGCGGCTAGGACAGGACATTTGTACTGCAGGATCACGGGAACAACAGGAACTCACTCGGTAACGGAAGAACTATGGTCCAAATCACGTGATGATAAGATAACGATCATATTGGATCAATATGATCCAACACGACTTGGGGGCCAAACGATCATTCTGGATCGAAATGATCCAGATCGACCCAAGGTACAAAGGAACATGTTCAGAACTAGACTTGTATATAATGACCCTGAGCCTGGCTCATGGTCAGACTTCCATAGCTCTTCAGCAATCAACTTAGTATTCATCCTCACGGATACTCTCAGCTTACCTTCACTGCGAATCACTTGTTGAGTCTAAGACTGATCACCTTGGCCTCTGAAGAATCGATCTACTACAGCCTACGAACTACGACCTACGACCACGACCCAGTGTACTGTTAGAACGTATCAATCCCCAGCTTCTGTTAGCAGACCCTACTGTCGGATAGCTGACCGTAACAACTTTCCCACAGAATAGTCAAGACAACGACACCTCGCCGATCAGCACTATCTCTAGGGCAAATGGGCACACAAACGACCCCTGTTCGGATGCCCTGCTGTAGTCTCCATTCTATGGAGCGTAATAGGGGACGTTGGTGAAGGCCAGGCTCGGCAACAAGGACGAGCAAGCAACCAAAAGGGCTGAGGCTCTGCATCTAGCTGCGCCGACTTGTACATGGTAAGGGGGCCATCATGAATATCGAGTCCACCAGTACAATGGCACAGGCACTATCCGAGTGCCCGGCGCATCCGTGGGCGCGTGACTGCGGGTGTCTCCGTACTTGACGGATCCAATCTCCACATGCCGTCGGGCAGCACAGAGGACCGTCGTCGTGGCGGCTGCATTACTTATAGGCGGGGCTTCTCGCCCCTTGTCATGCTGCTGCTAGTCGCACGGTTCTAGCTCATGGCTTAGCGATAAGGGGCCTTGTATTTTCCCTCATTAACTGTCCTCCTCGGAAGGATGATTGGCATTGGAGACGTCAGAGAGTTCTTCACTGATGAGTAACGGAGTCTCGAGGCTTGATTCTAGCTCTGCTTACCTTTGTAGTGGGTCGAGCGTCGATCTTAGGCCACGCACCTATCTAGTAGGCCTCGGTTTCGGTCGGTATATTGTCCGCCTGTGTTGTCCGGTGACCTTACGGGTAGGCGAGGCCGCGAAGACCGCGGGGACCGCCTCATAGTAGTGGAGTTTGGTCGGGCCTGCAGCCATTGCAGTACCATCTGTAATACGGCACTCACTCCGTGCTTTGGTTACCACTACTATGATTAGCTATCGCAGATGGCTTACTAATTAGTAAACCTTTCTAGCATGATATTCCTAGCCAAAACCACACATGAACAGAGTCCAAGAATGGGGTTCTCCTATCCTAGGGGCAATCTTGGATTACACGCTTGTTCGCATAGCTACTGTAAATGGTTGTTGTCTTATGCCAGCTTCCTAGTATGTTGCTACAAGCATGAAATCCAAAGCACTGCCATGTCGTTTGTGTTGGGACAGCTGGCCTTCTGCATACTTAAAAGACCTCTTTGTTATAGTGTATGTGTGAGCTCGCACCTTTCGATCTCCAGGCCCAGCAAACCACGACGAAGGGCCAATAAGTATCCATTCCACCTTTCTTGTCATATTCGCTTGAACTCTAAACCTGCGTAGCAGGGGACGTCAAACTCGCCTGCGATAGAAGCGGCAGCAACGCCTGTGATAAAGGGAAAGAAAGAAAAAAAGGTCTCTTCCCCAGAAGGTGTCATGCAACCCAGGTCAGCGCAATACTTTTCGCCTTTACTGCTGCGACACAGCCGTCTTCACCGAATCTACCGCTATAGTCACCCTAACATAATCACCTGCACACTTTTCCCCACTACCTGAGAAGTAGCAGTCTTCTAAACACACCAAGAAGACCATCTATTGAGGTCAGTAAAAGGTGTACTGGGTATGATTGTGAGCAACAAAGAGTTCCTGGTTACGTGTGTGGTTCGGCTGAATGCATGAGATCCGTGTGCGGCCGCCGCCCCCCCCCCCCCCCCGCTTTTAGAGAGCAATCAAAATCGGATGACAGCACCCAAGCGATGTTAGTTGTATACAGTACTCGGTATTATGATGGAATTTCGACGAAACTCGATACAGTCCCTCATTTGACAGTCAACTCTCACCCCTATACCGCTCTTGGTCCTCACCTCGTTGCAATCATTCTCCTCTATAGAACATACCTAACACAGTGTTACGACCCGTAAACAAGGATAACAGCTGCATGACCCACCAGGTCATCAGGCGGCTAGGACAGGACATTTGTACTGCAGGATCACGGGAACAGCAGGGACTCACTCGGAGACGGAAGAACTATGGTACAAGTCACGTGATGATAAGATAAGACTGAGCAGGCAGTGTGGATCACTGAGCGCTCAGTTGGAATTACTGAGCGCTCACCAGCAGTCAGTGAGCGCTCACTAGTACCTAGTGAGGGATCAGTGATAGGACAAAGGGTACTGTTCAGAACTTGTATATAGTATAACCTGAGCCTGGCTCATGGTCCGACTTCCATAGCTCTTCAGCAATCAACTTTGTATACATCCTCACGGATACTCTCAGCTTACCTTCACTGCGAATTACTTGTTGAACCTAAGACTGATCACCTTAGCCTCTGAAGACCTGATCTACTACAGCCTACGACCTACGACTCAGACCACGACCCAGTGTACTGTTATAACGTGTCAATCCCCAACTTCTGTTAGCAGACCCTACTGTCGGATAGCTGACCGTAACACACAGCCTTAAGCGTCTTATGGTTCTTCTTGCACACAGACTCACCCTTGAGTGATTCAGCTTAGCCTAAGCCTATGGAGCCGACGAATAGTATGTGGGGTTACGTCTCGAAAGGACGTTGGGCGTGGGAACGGATGGTACCAGTTTAGTTATACTAGTCCACTAGGGACAGATGCTAGGTCCCTGACAGATGTATCCGCAGTCGAAGGATCATCCGCAGTGGAGATCGCTGTATGAATTCAAACTTGGGCGGGAGGACCGGATTCAACTGCATGGTAAGAACAAGCTTGAACGGAAAGCTACCTGCTACGGAAGACGATATCATCCCTGACACTGTCTCTTCTTTCGACGAGAGAAGCACGAACAGCAGCCCACCCTTTGACATTTTATACGGCATCCGGATTCGACTAAGCGAGTATATGGCGCCGGGTATGGCCACCGGCCCCTGAGACAGCTTAGAATGATGAGAAGTAGCTTTAGTGAGATATACAACAGCGGCATCATGCGTTGCTGCCAAACCGGCCTTATAGGGCCTCTCTAGAGGAAGCTGGTTTCTAATTATTAATACCGACTCGGAACTTCTGGACTGTTGAGGTTCCTTTAACGACGTGTCGGCACCTCTACGTCCTGGCTTCGTTCTTTCTTAAGCTCCCTAAAGCCACCCAGCTGACGTGCTCGCCCTTCTAGAGGCCACTGAACGCTGCTCTCTGCAGGCCTCTCTGCAAGGTGAGGCCGTTTCTATACGGGCGGATTATGTACGTGGAGGACAGTATAAAGCCTTGGTTGTAGGGTGTTACAGTAAGCATGGTCCGTTAAGTCGACTGACATTCCTAGTCTGCTATTCTAGTATCTAAATGAAATTGATCGAACATCATACGTCTATTGGTTGTAGATAATATCACTGGTTCTGCTACTTGTAGTCGCGTTACATACAGCGAACCCTTGTCTAGGTATTATCTAGTCCTTAATCGCCCCTATAGCCAAGTACCTAGCTGATAAGACACGTCATGGGACTGACTATCGCCATTCTCAGGGACAACTCCGAGAGAGAACTTCGAATATACTAACAAGATGCTATCCGTGCGATTCCCCGTTGGAGTGCAATGTCTCTGTTACGTTTAAGCACTATAGCTGCGTTTGCGACCTTCTTAGATATACCTAAAATAGATAACATAGGGCTCTGATGTGATTTGCTGTCTTCCCGTCTCGGCAGTGTGTGGTTTCTAGTAAATACGCGGAGGAGACTGAAATGTGACCGTCCCCCCACTGCTTGTGGCAGAGACTGAAGCTGGGAGCTGAATAGGAGAAACAGATCCCCGTTCCGAATAGGTCCAAGCCTTTAATCTCCCAATCTGTCTTTCACTAAACCCTAACCTAGACTGTCAAGAATTAGGGCTAGAGGCATACTTAGCTACGGGGTGTAATACTTTTCAAGCAGCTCCGCCTCTACTACACATCCTGCTCCGCCTCCGGCCCTGTTCGGTCACGCAACGGATCGATTACGGCCCCGGTCGACGTATACCTTATATTAATAACACCAGTATTATCTGCTAACTCATACGGTGTGTGGATGATGCAGAGGGCGCGGTGATGTTATATCTGCGACGACTTGACTAACTATGTCTTCATTTCCGTCCCGGTATTCCGGCCTGTGTGTCCTGCACGCTACGTGTTGCTCTCTAGGCTACGTACCTTAGGCTTATGTTTTAAGTTATAAGCCACGGAACACCTGGTGAACGACCCGGCCTAAGGTAGCTCAGTGAATCTTATGATGTGGTCTCCATCGCGTAGTTATCGCCAGGTTCTAGTGATGGCAGGTGACGAGGTGCTAGAGGTCAGCCTGCTCAATTGTTAAGCGAATCTGTAACCAACTATAATAGGTGGCAGTTCATGTGTACCTTATAAGGGGGGCGGATTTCAGTAGGACTCATTTATATTTGTGTATGTATAAATTTTCTTCCTCTTCTTTCTCTTTCCTCTTATCCCCCGAGACATTTGTGATGATATCCATTGCTGTTCCCCCCCCCCCCCCCCCCCCCGGCAACTGCTGTAGAATGCTATGATGTCCCACGATTCCAATTCCAGCCGATAGGGGGTCGGGACCCCTGGTGACGCTCGGACTTCTCAATGGTTCGGACGTCGCCGGCGCTGAGGCCTAGACCTTGAGGCCAAACGGCATGGGCCAATTGCTGGGCAGGCACACGCTGTTCCCGGTTCGCGCATTGCCTGACTCGTGGTCCCGGGGTCTCTGAAGCATGCATCCGCAACAGGCTATTTTTAAAGCGCCCTCCAGAGCGTCCTGGCTCTCCAGGTTCGGCCATATCTAGCCCTGCTTGCGCGCGACGCGGCCAGTTTCCTACAGAGTGGCAATAGGCAAGGAGTCTATGATCAACAATCGCATATCCCGTCGACCTGCCTCCTGTCGCGCTACGAGATCCTCCGCTGCACGCTTTATTATCAGTCATCCTGCGCGTATAGGTATGCTGCATCCGCATAATTGTCGGGCATCATACGGGACTAAGCGTAACAGCAACCAGGACACGTGTCGTTCTAGTGACAACAGCGGATTGGCGATAATTCCACACATCAACACACGGCCCATCGCAGAGGACCAGTGTGGATCAGGACGTTTTCCCTTCTCCAGACCCTTGGGCCCAAGACGACCTTCGCCTGTCTTCGAAATGGTCGACGATTTGCCAACGCTCCCAGGCTCTCTCATATGGGACAGGGGCCGATCGGAGGTGCGCCTGGTCAGCTCGCCATTCTCATCGTCCCCACCCATCGCCATCATCAGGGACATCCGCCCGTTACTGAGCAGCCCAGCACGTCTGAACGCGGTCCGCCATGCTACTGTGTGCTGTTCGCGGGCGTCAGAGCGCTTGGAGGCGGAGACGGCGATGCAGCGTTCGACGTTGGGGCAGGTGGCCGAGCCCGTGCCGCATGCCACAGGGGCGATGCTGCCGCTACACGCGGACTCCGTTGCTTCTGGATACGAAGAGGTGGGCACAACGCAGCCGGCAGGAGCCGTCGCTGCTTTGGCCGTCTTGCTGTCGCGCCTGCCTGCTCTGGAGACCCTCGAGATCCGGACCTTTGACCGGGTCGAAGATGAAGAGGATGACGAGCAAACCGCATCTCTAGCACTAGGAGACCCCGTCATCTCCCTCCTCTGCCGGGAGATGCTTTCGGCCGGCACCATGGCCTTCGCACACGTCAGGACGGCCAGGGTCGTTGTACCATACCCGGACGATGACCCCGCCGCGGAGTTCGGCTTTTACGTCAGCGCAGACACTGTGCTACCCCTGTTTTACCTCCCGCAGGTCCGCACCCTCGAGATGCACCGCGTTGAGGACGGTGGACGGTTGGTTTCATGGCCCGCCGGGGCAGGCCCCGTCTCCGCGACGCAGCTTAAAGAATTGGTCATGAGCAAGGCCCAGCTGACTGAAGCAAGTCTGGACCGACTTGTGCGAGCATGCCCAGACCTGGAGGTTCTCCGCTGGGAGCATGTTATCGATGCCGAATACGCCCGGTCGTGGCTTGACTTGGACGCGCTGCGCACATCGCTCGAAACCCTGAAGCACTCGCTACAGGAGCTCTCCTTCAGCGTGATTCTCTGGACATCCACAGCTATCGACTGCGGCGAGCAAGGGCCGTGGGGTATTCGGGGCACGCTGGCGTCACTCAGGGGGTTCTCTCAGCTTAAGCGCATCACTATCTCGCTACCGGTACTACTTGGGTGGAGAACAGATAACTCGGCAAGGCTCGCCGACGTGCTCCCCGCTAGCATCGAGTGTGTTACAGTCACTAACGAAATGTTCTTCTGGTGGCACTCCCGATGGGACGACGTCAAGTGGGAGGCGGACGACCCAAGCGCCCCAAGGTGGCACACACTCGAAGCTAAAATCACAGAGTACCTGGAGGCTAGGCCGTCAAGCTTAAGGCAGCTCAAGGTCGAGGTTTGGACAGCCGGTGAGACATCACGGGCTGAAGAGTTAAGAGACAGGCTGACATCAGTCGGGGCTGCTACTAGTGTTCACGTCACTGTTGAGCTGAGGTCATAGTTACGGAGGCTAAAGGAGGTGAAAGGACGGAGGACTACAGACATATTATACAAGTCAAGAAGCCTTTACTTATGGTAAGGTGACTGGTGCCTCGGGTGGAATATCTGGTTGATAGTAGCTTAGCTGCGACTGAGATCACTACGTAGTCTCAAGAATCATCAAAGAAGCTATTAGGAGCCCAAAGACCCAAACGCATATGTAGTAGTTACCCACCAGCCTGTGTACGTCTAACATCAGCTAGAGCACCCTCATCTCACCACTGATCCCATGACTAAGAACGTCTAACGATACCTTGGACAGGGCAGGGAAGCATATGACGTTTCTCAGTGTTCATAATAGTCTGTTTCCACAACGGACGGAGAAGTGCATAGATAGGCTAATCTAACCATGTTTTTCTTTGGTCTCTTTTGCTCTTTGCCTTTCTCAAGCATCTCCTCACACCTTAAAGCAGCAGCTGACACTGTCTCAGCATGCAGTATGTTCTTGCCATCTCGCCTTTTGCAAATGCATATTGCAAATGCATATAGGCCTTAAACTAACCCCCTAGGCCGTAGTAGGCAATCATATAGGAAGTGGGATGTTGCTGCCATAGCGCTGACACTATAGGTAAGGGACAACATTAAGCTACCCAACATAACATAACACAACAAATGGAGGTGGTGCCTTTGCCTATAGTTAGCAGGCTGGCGCATAACCCCTTTCCGACCATCAAGGCCAGTAGCAGTGACTGCAATTATCTACAGGCCTTGTTTCTGCTGTCGGAAAAACAGCTAAATGTATAGTGTATATAGTTGAACTAAGAAGAGCCCCACGCTCACATACAAATTACACTAGATGCCTTATTACTAGTAGGCAGGCCTAGAAGAGTACACTGACTGTTGTACCAAGGACCGTTAAAGCTAGACACGATGTTCAACAGCTATAGGTAGTCACTTATGCCTTTGACTACAGAAGCAGCAGCAGCATCCCGTCAGGGCTAAAACGTCATACCACAACACAACGCCTAGGCCGGTTGCCGCACAAATGAGCTAGGTAGTCCGAAGTTTCATCTTTAAGCCACTCTAGTGTTCAGGAGCATTATAGGGGGCTAATTCTCTTGCATCCCGCCGCTAGGTTCTAAAACGGGGTGGTGAAATCAGGGCTTCACACGAGTTCAGTCGCATATGAACAATCTGCCCACTGAGGCTTCACTCATTGACTTCAAAGGGCCACGGATCAGCTGTACTCATAAAGATAGCGGCAAGTGGCGTCAAACCGTAGCCGGGTCCAGGACTCCAGCCCTCCGTGAAAGCAGCGACAACTTCAAGTTATCCATAAGCTAGCAGTGGGATACTGCGTAGTACTCCTAGGGTCGGCCTCTCGCCGGCTACTGGAAGATACGGACTATATACCTTAGGTATAGCTTATCCCAAAGAACTGAGATAGCAGGACGAGGTTGATGGACGTTTTGCAGGCACGACGGACCACCCTAGTATCTTAGCCAAGGTAGAAGTCAATATGCAGCGGGAATAAGAGGCTGCAACGCCGCGCAGCAGAGAGATATGGCCGAGGCCGCCCACTGGTATAGCTTAGCATAGTGCGTCGTGGCCCACCCACCATACGCCCTGTAAGCCGGGAGGATAAAGCAGTTTGGAACTGTCGCCATCACTACTTTATTATTTTAGGAGTCGCGTAAGCATACGTACGTTACCGTATGTTATAAAGACGAGGTCGGGGCACGGACGACCCTCGTGATGTAGCTAGTAGATCTCGTGATGCGCCTCTTCATTTACGGGGGCTTTAAGGTACTCGGGAAGCTCTGTGCTCTGGCTATTCCATCTATTATGTGTTGGACTTGTGACCTAAGAACCTCCTGCCTCCTGGCCGACCACGCCGTCTCCGAGGAACTGTGTAATCGCAAATGTTGATATATTCTCACCTTCACGTTAGTTTCCTGTTCTGATCCCCTATCTCGAAGTGCCGCCGCACGAGCCCTCTATTCAAGATAGTGCCGGGGCCACTCTTCTTACAGGATATGCCCTAATGTGTTGTTACTCAGGCCAGCGTGGGCAGGTGGTGGAAAGGGAGGCACATGTATAGCTACGAGGGACTGCTGATCAATTTCCAGTATCTCCCTCCAGGAAGCGAGAGATTTTCCAAAGGCGGGAGAGATCTGTCATATGGCCTCACATCTAATCCGGCCTGCCTCAGCGAGAGTCCACTCAGCGTCCGTCATCTGACACCCATCGGGACGAATCATGATATCCCGCTACAGGGATGCTTGTGATCTGGCTATGAGATTCAAGGCTACCGTCGGTTCCGCGTGGAGCTTGCCCGCCTTGTTGGCCGACTCAGCCGGGGGGACTGCATGCCAGTCCTCAGAGCGTTCGCAAGGTGGTAACTGCAGCAGGTCAATGTATTCATTGTGAAGGTAATAAGGTAGCATCTATAAGCCTCGCCATCCGTCGCAGCCTGCACTAGGCGATTCCAAGGCTAGACCCTGGGCTAGCTTACAGATAGACCTCGGTTAGCACATTAGGCTGTGTGCTGCCGTCCGTTGGTGATTGCGATGCTAAACACCTCGTTTCCCGTCCTTGCGTCTCTTAACAAAGTGGACGAGTCCCAACCTGGCGAAAAGAAACGCAGTCCACTCCGCAGCGCGCTCCATTCTACGGCTTGATTTGAGGCCGTAATAGTCCTCTAGCGAGGTTGAGGATACGGGGTTGACGTTAGCGACGTCATCAGCACAGGCAGACCGAGACCGCTTCCCCCCAGGACGAACGGTGCACAGCTTGATGAGAGATTCAATATTACATCAGCATGAAGAGGATTGGGAGGGGGCAAGTAAGAGAGGGGACACCCCGAAATAGTGCTCAAGGGTTGGGGTTCTAGTCAGGCTGGGAGCCAGCTTGCGCTCGCGTTTGTGTGTTGCGCGCGGGTGGGTCGGTGGGCCTTGGTCGATCCGGACATCCCGCGAGGCGGATGGTCTAACGGAATAATTACCCACCTAAATGATAACATAAAAAATTGCCGGGAGGGGACACCAAACCAGCATCGCTTTTTCAGATAGGTAATGGTCAGTGAAAAAGAGGATAAGTCCAGACTCACATGGCCCGTCCTGTTACTTATATTGAGGTGCTTATAACAATAGACTCTCACTATGAAGCCCACACACTTTCTCTGTATTCCACTGGTCACCCGATTGTCGCGGCCTGGGCTGTCTGCGGAGTTGAGCGCTCTTAAGTCATACATTACTAGTGCGGACAATATCAGCATCCCCGCGTCCGCTGTGCGTCCCCTCAGCACTATCCACCTCACTTTGGGAGTCATGAGCCTTCCCGAGCCCAAAGACGTTGAAGAGGCGACCCAGGTCCTTCAGAGCATCATTCCTCTACTTCCCCAAAGGCCCATCAAGATCTCGCTCCTTGGCCTAGGAACCTTTCCTGGCATAGATCCAGGACGTGCCGAAATCCTCTTTGCGCACCCCACGTGTCTCGACTACGACTTCGACGCGCTATGCCAAAGAATCCGGCATGTGTTCGAGGATGCTGGTATCTTCGACAAGAGAGGCTTCAGCTTATTCCTTCACGCCACCATCTTAAACGCCAGGAAGACCGCCGACGGGGGGCTCATTGACGCGACGGAGATCCTAAGGAGCTATCGGGGACACGTATGGATGGAAAATGTTCCTCTCGAGGAAATCGGGATTTGCCGGATGGGTGCCAAGAAGAAGGGGGGTGATGATGAGGAATATCTGCTCGCAGCTTCCATCCCACTCACGACTTCGGCTGATAGATGAAATGTGAGGTGGAATTCTGATGTAAGGTAGAGCAGCCACTTGCCTGCTTTTACCCTATTAGTTCTAGATATCTAGTAGGTCCGTTCGCTAAGAGACCCCTTCAGGATCGGGGACAGTGCCACTGATTACCAGTACAGCGGCTAGTCCTCAGGTCTGAGGGTTAGTTGAACCCGAGCATGAGGTGACTTGTAGTCGGATGGGACCTCTACAGGTCTCCAGCAATTAACTTCGTGAGCATCCTCGGACCCTTTCAGCTCATCTTCCTCCGCGAATACTCGTTAAGTTTAGGACTAGTCACCTTGGCCCCTAACCACTTCGATCTAATTACCACAGCCTTCAGCAGCAATGATGCCTGCGTTTATTGCATCCCACTGCACACTAACTTAGGCATTGTATCCCCAGCGAAAGCAGGCAGCATATGCGAGAATGCGAATTCGTTTCTTGGACCTCGCAATAATGCCGTGATCGTTTCCGCCAGCTTGGCTCCTCCGGAGCTAGATGGGTACTTCCTCATGAGTTTCAACAGTCCTCGGCCATCCGTTGCTAAGCGGACAGAACGATATGTCTGTCTTACAAACGGACAAGCTACAGCTACTACAGCTCTAGAAAGGCCGTAACATATTTAGGCTAGCTGTCTGTTCTTTAGCAACTCCATATAGAAGCTACTATAGAATCATCATGTAGCGATTTGGAGAAGTCTTGTGGTCTTGCTAGTAAAGGGCCTTTGATCTGCAGTTTTTAAACTGATAATGAGCTCATGAGGGTAGTCATTGGTCTTTAGTGTTATCCTAATCTGAAAGTTGCTTGTTCGATTCGTCAACAATACCCGTTGAGTTGTTAGCTGGGTTCTCATTCAAATCCCACACAAGTGGACAACATGGCTGCATTTAAGAGATAATAGGGTTCATTTGTGGTACTTTGAAAAGATGCAGCTTCTAATGACTCGTCCCTACTTCAGGCGTGTCTGCTGAATCTCTGCTTAAGGTAGGACGAGTAGAAGGTCTTAGAAATAGCCAGAAGACAGTCGTTATTTAATAACAGGTTAGGCCTGGCTGGCTTCAACGACCCAGATCCTTTGCTATGCGCTATAGAAAGCAACCCTGATACGTTCTGTTCTGTGCTAGCTCTTGATGGCCGCCTGAAAATTTCTAAGGCCTCAAACCAGGAGTCGCATTGTGGGTCTGACGAGGTGCATTTGATTCTACAATAGGACCCCAACAGTAACAAAGCTGCAAGCTGCTATCCTGATGGTCTTGTGGTCAGCGTTGAGTGTGCATCATGGAGACAGGTCAGCAGCCACCTAGAGATTCTCTCCTGTTTTATTGCTTCACTTCTGGTGAAGAAGGCCATGAGTAACCTCATAACCACAGGAGATATCATGATATCTATAATAGTATGCCCAGGCCTCTTATCACTGTTCGCCCAGGCTCTCAACCCTGCTGGTACGGTAGAGTGATAGCTAACAGTATATATGCGGAGAGTGCCAGAGCTTACAGACGTACTCAAGCAACTTCCACCTCTAACGTATATACAGTCTGCTTCCTAACCTACTAGTGAATATGCAGTATGTGATGATGAAATTGGGCGTGGGAAGGAAGTGATACACAGTGTCTAGCAAGACTTAAGCTGCGGAAACAACCAAGACGAGAGCCATACGTCAAGAGGAACATCTATTAATAAGCTGGTTGGGCACCCAGACCGTTAGTGATGATATACCTGTATTGTCATTCCCTGCTCTTTCGCTACCTACATAGCTGGGCGCTAAGCTGCATATGAGGACCGGCTTTGGCGCATTTTACGACCTCCTGATGCCCCACAATGATAGGTGCCAGCATGATGAACAGCAGACTGGGGAGCATAGGACTCTGAGGATATTGTTGCGGCGAACTAAACGGTGAGTCGGTGTGGGTGCAGGCCGCCTTGGGAATCTGGCCATTAGCCAGGAGAGGCAGGCACGAAAGGATTGAAAGCTATTCTTCTCAACACCGCTCCCAACGCAATCTATCTTACCTTACTTTATGACATGCTGAATAGTAACGGTCGTAGCTGCCGAAGATAGACAAACGATACAAGGCCGTCGCAAAAAAAAAAAAAAGCGCCTGAATACGTTCGGCCTTTTTCGGTGGGAGTGGCGATCGGCTCGGACCGGACTAGGGTTACGCAACAGCGCGTTTCCTCGCCGCTGTCAGATGCAAGCCGGGGACCCCGTCCCACGGGGCATATTACGGACTATGGCTTATAGCACGGCGCCCGGCCAACCCCCCCCCCTAAATTAGATCTCCCCCTTGTACCCAGGCACCCAGGCAGGCACCTCCTCCTCGCAGCGGGGTCTTGCTTGGTCTGGGCTGTTCCACTGGCAGGGGTGGCTTGTGGAAACGCAACCTAAAGCCGAAACTCAGAACCAACGACATGATTGGTCCCCCGGGCAGAAATCGTCAACGCGTCCCTGAGCATCCTTCTCGGCCTTCAGGGGAGATATTCTGCACGTAATGCGCGCTATTTCCCCCAACGCGACCCAACGCGACCTTCCTAGCGTAATGCGTCAGTCTAGCCACTGACGTCCAACTCGGCTTATCTATAGGTAGCTAGCGCGCCTATAGATGGGGTGAGGCAGGGTTCCAGATTAGCGGGCGGCTTTTAAGACATTGTTGCCCTGAAAGCAAGATGGTCCCCGGCACCTGGGATGCAAGTTGTTGCCCCGAAGGCGGGACGTCGCCTCTGTCAAGATCGGCATTCTCACTGCAACAGCAGAGGAAGCATACAGGAAACTGCTATGCTAGCCTAAGTCAAGGGCAGCAATGAGATATAGAAGTCCTTCTTTGCCTTGTCATTTGCGCCCATCATAGACCTATAGACCCTTTGCAGGCAGAGATGTGCGTGGCCAATTGTAGTACGTGCTCCTATCGAGTCGTCTTTGTTGTCTGAAGAATCAGATCATACATTCTGCACCTGTCCACAGTATGAATCCTGTTAGCCAGGCCAAGGCTCAAAGAAGGTATGTGCTTTGACAGAGAGCTCAAAAGTCCAATAGGCTTCCTTAGGTATCAGAAGCTAGTAGTGAAACAACATCAGAAAGAAAAGGCTAAGAACAGCCTCAACTACGCCCGGTAATCAGTGTCATAATAGAGACTTTCAACAGAGCTAAAC
>NW_023500944.1:0-21941 GCF_013390185.1 Colletotrichum aenigma | reverse complement strand
AAAAGCCAATCTTCTCCTGCCCAAACAGCAACCATCCACCACAACAGCCATATTTCTCTCTTGTCCTTCCTTTAACTGACCTTCAACGCCTGCCACTCGCTACCCACACTCACCCACGTTCGTTCTAGTTTTCTTTGCCACATGGTCGGACCGCGTCCACTCCTCGTGCTTCCTATCTGGCGCCTCTCTATGGTGTTGTCTAGCCACGGGGCCCCCGCGAACGGGATGCACGTCACCCGGGCGGGGAATGCCCCAGCGGAGTCCAAGCTGCCTGCGGACCTCTTTCCTTTTCCGGGCATCTCGCTGCACTAGGGCCTGAGGGTCAAGACGCCAGTGTCCGATATCATCAACAGTGTCTCCCCGAGCTCTGAAGCCGCACCGAAGACGACTTTGGGAAGGCGACGCACTCGATCGAGCCACGGCAGGAAGTCCGGATCCTTCTTCAGCCGTTTTCAAGGTATGTTAAGCCCTACCTATCAACCGACTCCAGCTGACCGCCGCCAACGCCCCCTTTGGTAGGCGGCCCTCCACCAGGCGTGCCCTCTAGCCGACGGCCCTTTTCCGACGGTTTTACAAGACGCCCCGCGTCATCCCAAACGGCCGCCGGGGACTCTCGTTTCCGGGGGTCTTCCTGAAGCAGCCGATGTGCTGACGAGACCCGCCCTTGATAGACCGCGGCCGACGACACCGCCGTCGACGGGGCTGCCGCCGCGGGATGCCGTTGACGGGACCGCCGCCATGGGACCGCCGCCGATGGGACTGCTGCCGATGGGACTGCCCCGACGCTTCACGGGCGAAGAGGTTCAGGCGCCGAGGGATCTACCGCGAGACGACCGCCGACGGTCTTCCGTAGACGAGCTCAAGTCCAGAAGCGATCCACCACCAAAGGCTCCACGAAGAAGGTGTCCACCAGCGCGAACCACCGCTCGAGACCTCCACCGGCGCGACCACCGCTGATGAGACCTCCACCGGAGCGACTACTGCTGATGAGACCACCGCTGACGAGACCCCACCGGCGCGACCGCCGCTGATGAGACCTCTACTGGCGCGACCACCACCGACGAGACCTCCACCGGCGCGACCACCGCTGATGAGACCTCCACTGAGCGACTGCTGCTGATGATACCACCGCTGAAGAGACCTCTACCGGCGCGACCACCACCGACGAGACCTCCACCGGCGCGACTACTGCTGTTGAGACCACCGCCGCTGACGAGACCTCCACCGGCGCGACCGCCGCTGATGAGACCTCTACTGGCGCGACCACCAACCGCCGAGACCTCCACCGGCGCGACCACCGCTGATGATACCACCGCTGATGAGACCTCCACCGTAGCGACTGCTGCTGATGAGACCACCGCTGAAGACCTCCACCGGCGCGACCGCCGCTGATGAGACCTCTACTGGCTCGACCACCACCGACGAGACCTCCACCGGCGCGACCACCGCTGATGAGACTTCAGCTACGAGACTTCTACCGGCGGGCATCTTCCAGAAAGACCTCCGCGAGCAAAACCGGTTCTAATACCACCTTAAAGAAGACTGCTGCCAAGAAGGCCGCTGCTGATGATACTGCCGCGGAGTCCGTATGGCCAACTTAACAAGGCACCGGACGGGAGCGCAGCTTCTCGGCACTTGAGCAGCTTGGCTCCCACACATCGGCTCATTGCGATCGGCTTGTAGATAGATACCTGTTCTTTAGTAGCGTCCGCGTGGGGGCACTTTTAGACGCGCTCACCGAAACGCAACGCCGTGGAACGTGCGGCTTCTCATATTTACGCTTTATATTTTGTTTAAAGATTAAGTCATAAATCTTACTCGAAGAATAAACCACTGTTGATACATGACATGCAGTCGCCCTGCCCACATAAGCTTCTGCTCTCGCAATCCCCCGCAATACGACTGGATAGGTAGTTTCCGAGCAAGGCAATGCCCTCCGGAATCCGGTTACCATGGCTAATCGCAGCAGCCGTGTTTGCTCCCCGCCCGACCCCTCCTGCGACAGTCATTACGGTCCCGCTCGACGCGAGCACCGGCCACGCGTGCCCCATGACCCGCAGAGCAGGCAATCATTAGACAGGCAGAAGACTTGGGCTTCCTCGTCATCAGGATCAGCCGTCGACACTGTATGCTTCGTCCGGGGACCGGTAAGCGAGGGGTGAGAACCTGTTGAGTGTTTGTCACGACGGGGTCATTGATGCGACGTCGCTCTATACGTGCTGTTTTCAAGGAGATTCTACACCACTTAAACCAAGGTTAGCCCTATAGTAGATAGCTAGGTAGTCTTATTGTATATAGGCCAAAGCCTGCCCTCGCCTAAAAGACTTTGCTTGGGCCGGTTTTTCATGATGATTATCGCCTGGTTTTACAGACCACAACAGACGAGTTCCTGATCCCGCCATCTAGTAACCTTGCGGACACAGCGTTAAGGACGTGTGAATGTCCCCGGCTGGTTCGTCTCGCCCTATCGATAGGGGTTCTGTGGGACTGTGGATGGACGTCTTCCACCTCCATATCGCTATCTAGGGCCCCGCGGGCGGATGAGACGGTCGACAGTTTGACCACGCGAGTAGTGTTCACGTGCGCAAAAGTCGAGAGGCTTCTGGCTCAGATTCTGCTCACACGAGGGGAAGAATGGATGATCCCCCCGACGACGGGTACGTTGTGGACAGGCAGGCTCAAACGCAACCCTGCAAGAACCCTCGGCTCTCACCAGTCAGTTGGAGTTAGGTGGTCTTGGTTGTGCTTAACCCCACTAGCTGCCCGCTCTGGCCCGCCGGCGTCACAGCCGCGAACCGATTCGCCGGGCCTGACCCGGCGAAGCACAGCGGACCTGATCCGTTCGGAGATGGCCGTTGTTTCAAGGACTCCACCAGCTCCCTTACTACCTGCTTTGTTTTATTTTGGGGGGGGGGGGGGGGGGGGGGGGGGGTGGGGGGGGGGGGGGGGGGGGGGGGGGGGGACAAAATAAAAAACTTGTTGCTGGACCTAAAGACGCCCGCAGATAGTCGTCCTGCGACGTTGTTTGCGTCGCGACCACGACAAGCGGTACATACCTACTCTGATCTCTGCGATTCTTCATCCCTGCGCGGTACGGGCGGAGGTCGGGTCCAAATCGTGACAAGCCAACCCCCCCCACGGGCCTTCCCTTTTGTGGCGGACACTGCTGCGTATCCGCACAATCAGGTCGCTCCGATCCCGGGCGCCTGCGCGACTGGGCACCTGGGCACCTGGACGGACTTGGTGGAGAGACACCCACCCCCTGTCGTCAGTATACCAGCCATGTGTTTCGCTGCCCATCGCGCCGTGACCGTAGGGATGGGTTTAGCATCACGTCGTTTAGTTGAGTTTGGTACTGGTTCGATTGCTTGTCCGCGAACACATACGGCTTGTTAGGGTCAGTCAATGCGAGGCTTTGTCCCTCATAACCTCTCTTTACTTAACCATGCTCCCATCTCTCTACCGGCAGTAAACTTGTCAACAGCCGCCACTCAAACGCAGTGTGACTGAGCAACGTCTGCCCACCCCAACAAGGTCCAGCGCACCATCCCTACCCACTTATACCTTACCCAAGCAGGCCAGGCTCACAAGGAGACAGACAGCACGCTGCGGGTAGAGACCACTTTTCCATCGTCATCTCATCGTCGCCTCTCCCATTTCGGACGCCTCATGCCGCATTTGTCTCTTACCGCCGAGTCCTCCGCCCCTGAGGGTCGTCCGCCGGCGCCGTACTCGGCAATCCCAGCCTAACGGACCGCAAGGTACGGATACACCGTACATACGTGTCCCGACGCCACCATCTCGGCATGTCACGCCGTCAGATCCCTCCGGCGCTGCGCGCCGCCCACCCCCCCTGCACGCCCGACTCTCTGCTGGAACCGACGACGGGCCGCCGTTTTAGGTCGCAGATCGCCTGCATGGACTTCTCTAACAACGACATCCCACCGGACGCGCAGCCGTCATCACCGCCGGGTGCGGCTGTCAACACAAGACCCCAAGCACCCGCTCCGGGTTCGGTCGGTCTAGCGCCGTCTGATGTGTCGGTCGCCGACCCGATCACGCAACAGGATCAGCCGGCATCCCCCCCTTGTCCCGGCCTCAGCTCCGGCCGACCGGAACGACGCCGCGGCAGCCGGCCTCTACCAGTGCCCCACACTGCCAGCGGACGGTACTCTCGCCCTGCGTATCTCGCACGACACATCCGGACCTACACTTCCAGCAAGCGCTGTGCATGCCCTATATGTTCCAAGGCGTTTGCCAGAACCGATCTGCTGAAGCGCCACGTTGCCAGGCACGCAGGCGGCGGCCAAAACCACGCTAGCAAGCGAAAACACGGCAGCAAGCGAAACCACCACGCGGGACCTTCACCCGGCCCTCGTCGTGTGTCTTACGCTTGCCGGCAATGCGCTGCTGCCCGTGTCAAGTGCGACGAGGTCAAACCGTGCACCCGCTGTTGTAGCCGCAACATCGATTGTGAACCCTCCTCGAGCCGTCATTCTTCCACAGCCGCCATGCACCTGCCCCTCCCCGGGAAGATCGCTAACGCCGGCGGCAGCGAGACGAAACCGTCCATCGGCTGTTCGACGGTACCTTCGCCCCTCCGTACCCACAACAACAACTCCTCTTACGCCGCGCATCAGGAGCTTGCCCCACCGCAGCAGCCCGCGTGTCTGCCAACGGCCGCAAGTGGCCTGGAGACTCTACGAGAGCGCGCCGAGGCCGAGAACGGGCGCCCAGCGACGTTAACAACATGGCGCGCGGGATTAGTACCGGATCCCGCGCACGTCATCCACGAGATAAGCGCGTACAGGTGGTTTGCCACCACAAGCCCCATCTCCACCACCACGGGAAGAGGCGTCTATGAGCCGGAAACGGGCTCTGTGACGGGACCAGAGCCAGGAAGTCAGCCTGTGTTGGATTTTTACGCCGGCTCAAACTTGGGGCTGTACGTGGTGAGCTCCGGGCCATTCGAGCCGTTCGAGCCATTCGCGCCACTCGAGCCACCCGGGCCAATTGAGCCATTCGAGCTATTCAAGCAACCAAGCCTGGGCGGTACGAACACGGCCGACAGCCGACGTTGGCCTTGGCCTGCGGACAACGCCGTCGAGACGATCCAGCACGCAACGGGTAGTCGTCGAGGCCCATGAAAAGGCCCCTACGCAAGGTAGATTCGGAATCGCAAACCTGACTTCCCGCCAGCAAAGAGCCGGTAGCAGCAGCCTGCCGCGGGACGTTATCTATGCGCTATACGCCGCTGCCTACACGGATAGGCGAACAGCTTGTCCCAATTCCGAGAAGGGGTACACCGGACCGTCGGAACTTAGCTCTATAGGGGTTCTTCGAGACGCCCCCCCCCCCGTACTTCTTTTCTTCGTTCACTCACACGACGAGAATTCCGAACACGAATGTGGAAACTTGCCGAAACTGCCGGACCGGGCAAAGCATACACCTTGTGCGCGCCAATCCCCACACATCATTTCAACCCCTTCCTCCCACCCCGGATTTTACTGCTCGGTGCTACGGCTCGGCGCTGTCCTGAAGCTTCGCTCCGGCGGGGACAATGGAATCGCGCTAGCAGGGTTACGACGTGAGCCGGACCGATTCGGGCAATGGCGCGAATTGCGTGCAGAATGTCTCCCTCAACGGCCGAGAATTGATATAGGGCGATACTTTGACGATTGATGGGCGCAGTCGGCCCCCCCATGTCGTTGGTTTAGAGTTTCGGCTTAGCGGCTCCATACGCCCCACCCTGGGTGCCACTGGGGCGGCGCCCACAGGTCTGATGAAGCACGACAAGCATCCCTGGACGAACAGGCATGGATACGCGAACGGATTGGAAGACCCGCGAAAAGGTCTCGGGACCTCGGTACGATTGGCTCGTGCGCGCTCTTGATTACTGTTAGATCGCCGATGCGTTTTCCCGACGGGGTCTATATGTTTTACTGCCCCTGCCAGCTCCATCCTGCAGGATAATCTGGAAAGGATGTAGGCGTGCGGTTACCTCCTGGATATGAATGTAAATGTGAATGTAGATGTAAACGAAAATGCCAAAGCCTAATTTTATACCGTTCGTCTGTCTTCTGCTGCGTTGCTTTGCTGATCGGGGCGTGGCATCAACCTAATTGGGTCAGCACCAGCTTTGAGGGAAGACAGTTTCATCTGGCCACCTCATCCTGCAAGCCCCATTCCGCGCAGCACGGACAATACTATATACTCCGTACGGAGTACTCCAGACCACTATTCCCCTAATTACATGCTAAAAATGGCTCAGGATTCTGCGGACAGGTCCAGTAGGTAAGGTTTGTAGGTACAGGTAGTACAAGGTAGCCAATCAACTGACATGCCCCACTTTCCGGTGGGCCGACGTCCAGCGGGAGCCACTGGACGTCTCTACTCTAGCTACCTAGCGAGATTACCCGGCACCGATGGAAGTCTGCCAAGATTTTACCTTACACACACAGTAGCCATCCAACCCCCTCCCCCTTGCGGCTGCAGGGACTGTTCGCTGAACGTATCCGTACGCAGTGTACGCCAAGCTGCAAGGACGGTTTTTTATTTTTTTATTTTTTTCAATTCTTTTTTTTTTTTATTTTTTTTTAAAAAAAAGAAAGAATAGGGAAGTGGGATCAGGACTCCGAGCCACGAAATCGCACCTATAAAGCCAGCGCCCCTCTCTCGGTGAGAGACTTGTCAGTGTCTCGAGAATACGAGAGCTAGGTGGCTCAGCGTACGACGACCGATAGCCCAGTATGAGTGCTGAGAAGAACGTAGACCGTCCGGAAATCCACATCTCTCGGGAGAGTTAGTTGCTGATCCCTAAAGGACGGTGATACCGGGCGCAATGCAATCCAATGTAAGTCTATCGAGCAACAAACTTACTATGTAGGCCGGCCCTGCTTGGTAGATCTAATCGTTTTCAACGCCTTAGCGAACGGCTGGGGCCAATGTATGAGATGATGGATGAGACGATGCGAGCGGAAGCGTCTGCACAGCGGTGGTATTCAACGCCGTGGTATCGGCTTTCGGCGAAGCCGGGAAAGATGCCCCCCCCCCCCTCCTCTCTTCTTCCCAGATTCCAGGCAAATGCTTGTTGACCGCTGTTAGGAGCTCTTGAATGAAGCTGGGGAATTTGAATCCTAACTGCGAAGACACATCAGTTCACTCGCAGCCGCCCTGTGTCCCTCCCTTGCCGCTCACTACGCCGAGTTATCTGTAGACTGTCTTAACAGCGCGTTAGGTAGTCGAGCCATACAATAGGCTTATTGCCCACGAGTAGTATGAATAAATAAGACGTACAATCATCAACAGTCGTCTCACTCCCTCGGAGCGGAGCGAGACGGCTGTCCGAGTTTTGTTCATAACACGTTCAGAACACGCTTCGGAGCGCCCTCCTAACATTGAACCCCTTGGTCTCCTATCTTGACACCGCCCCCTCATCTTTCAAAATTTTGATTTTCTTTCCCCCCTCTTGATCGGCACGGCTATACACTCGCTTTCTATCCTACCGACTCGAACCGCTGCCGCTGCTGCTACTAACGGCAGCTCGTGTGCACTGCAGCCTTGGGCTGGTTTTGCGGCTGGCACCCAACAGCTAGCGCCTGCGGCTAGCTTACCTTGTCAGTCACGATTCTGCGAGATATACCCCCCGCGGACTGAAGGTCGAGAGCCTCCAGAGGCAATTGGATACATTCCCCACCAGCAGCTCCCGGGTGAACGCAAGCCGAGCCGCCTGGTCACCATCTATGAACACCAACATGACACTTTACAGCCACTTCGATATGGAATCCCGGGGCAAGGGCGACCGCGCTTCGCTGGAGCGGGAGCGAGACGCCTGGTTTGCCGCTTTGGAGAGCTACAGACTGCGATTTTGCTTGGAGAGAGAACGCATCAGAGTGGCTTGCAAACGCGCAGAGCAGAGCGTCTGGGTCAATCTCGCTAACCAGGCCTGGTGTATCAGCCAAGAAGCCTTGCCTGTCGATGTTATCGAGATCCTCTGCTCTTATCAGGCCGAGATTCGTCAAAGACGCCTTAAAGATCTACAACTGGATCGTGACCAGTCACTGGATGCTGTGGACAAGCAGGAGAGAGAGGTCCTTCTTCATCACCACCAACGATTTCCGTTATCAACCACGACTGGGCCGTTAATGGATACGGAATCAACCAGAGACAATCCAATCGAGATACAGCGAGGCCCACCGACGGGCCCAACGTGCGATCTCCGAGCGCGGACACGCGCTGGAGACGACGCGCCTCAAGAGGCACTGGCATCCCAGAGCAGAGTGTACCCGTGGAGTCAAGCCCTGGCCTTAAGAGAACCAGCTTTGGTCCCCACGGCGTTAACGACCGCGCACCAAAGCCCCCTTTCTAACAAGCCCCCAAGCCTCCCCCGAACCCCAAGCCAAGGTGCTATGTCGGACTCTAGTTAGAGCCGCTAGTATATAAACGTCCTAACTAGAATGCTCCCTTTTCCGCAGACGTAGCAGCCTCGGCATTCTGCCGGCGGGAGACATCATGTTGACTGCTCGGGGGCAGAGTCAACCTTCCAGACCCGTGTGAGGAAACGAAAACGAGTCCAGAGAAGCTTAGCCGGCCGGCCATGCGGCAGGGGCTAGGACAAGCGCGAGCTGCAAGCTGCTGTCTCCTCCACACGGCAAGCTAAAATGTGCCTGCCTCCTCCAAATCTGACGTTCTTTGCAATGCGGATGCGCGGGGGCCGCTGCCGTTGGTGACGTTTCCACCGCCGGAAGCGGACCTGGGACCAGCAGCACCATCTGTAGAAGTTCGAGGCGTATTGCTACGTACTCACGGTTGTTTCGTGATATTGGAACAGCCCTCCGCAGGCTCGAGGAAACAACCGCTAGCCCAGCTCTCGTCTCAGTGTGGGGGTTGGGGGTTGGGGGTAAAGTGTTAGTTCAGGATGTTTGGCGCGGGGTCTGTTACAGCTGCTTTTGCGTTCGCATGGTTCGATCCGGTTTCTTTCCCTTCGTTTTCTCTTTTCTTCTTGTATATTAACGATCGATTAAGAATGTATCCTATCCTATAGATGCAACCATCTAAATAACGGGTCCCTGTATGCGCGCCACGCTTCCTACTAGTTAGTGACTGACGTCTGGTGCAATCAATCTCTCCCCGTTATGCTTGCCTTTTCTTGAACTCAGGTAGATTTCGCTTGTCTCGGTCTCGACCCACCAAGTTTGGTGAGAGCAAGTAAGAATGGCTGTCGTGAACACCGAGTTGTATCAGTAACCCCGAATTTCCTGGTGAGAATTGGAGCTTAGGCAGGAGCTGCCTGAGTGACCGCTGCTCCTCTTCCTTAACCCTCCTCGCTTCTAGTTGTCCTAGGCTTCTGGGTAGCGAGAAATTTCGTTAATGGAGTTAGCTAGGCGTTCCTCGATTTCCCCGTCTCAGACGAGGACATTCGCCACCCACTTGCAGCCACGCTCATGGGTATCCATCCATCCATCGTGGGTTGTGGTAACGAGCCTTCCACAACGTCAAGCCTAATGTTGATGAAGCCTGACGACTGTCTCGCAGGCCTGCTACTACGTCTTCGGTCGGCCTCGGTCCGTGTTTCCACACCCACTGACTGCCCACGGCCATGACCGCCGACTTCAGTTGCATCCCGGTGTTGAGTCCAAACCGTCGCCGACGGCGGCGGAACATCGATATCCACCGAGATCCCTTGGAGCGACAGCGGCAAGTCACAGCTTAGGTCAGCGCGGCTGCGATCGTAGCTTATGGCGCCGCAAAGGTCGACTTCGCTATCAGAGGAACCTAGCCGTGGCGTGTGGCGACGATTCGGGCTATCGCCAGGGCCGATTTCGCGCGGGATAATGGCAAGCTCGGCCTCAGGTTGCTTCGCAATAGAAGCTGTCCTTTTGAAGCTGAAGCCGTGCTGCATCCTGTGTCGGGAGAACCCGCTGACGGGATTCGACAGAGAGGGCATAACCTTCACGACGAGGGGCCGGAGCGTCGGAAGGCACGCGCAGATCAGCCCACTACAGACTTCGCCGATGGACCACCCAGCAGTCTGCACGTTTTCCCACGTGAAGTCTGCGGTCTGATGGAGGTGTTGTATCCGGACAGCCGAAATCACGCACGTGCTATCAACCATGTGAGATTGGTGTCAATGTGACATTTACTGTCGATATAGAGCACGTACAAGAGTCCGAGGCAAAAGATTCCGCCTAAAGCATATCTCTGTCTTGAAGGCAGCTTCAGGCCGCTGATAACCGGTAACGGCAGAACAAAGACTATCAGGTCGGTGGCGATATTCCCTGCGGCGTTGATGTACCACAGAGGGTAGTTCGGGATACAGCTGCCTCGGACGCTCTTATCCCAGAAGGCGTTCGTAGGGATGCAGATCAAGACCTCCACCAGAACTTGTGACATGCTCCAACCCCCGACGAGGATCATCGCACCGAACAGCAACTTCCTCATTCTTTGCACAGCAAATAGTCGCCAGTACTGGAGCAAGAACGTCATTTTGACGCCAGCGAGGGCGGCATTATAGAAGACGACCGCGGTATAGAAGGTCTACTAACTGTTAGTGGACAAGACACGTCAAACCTCGCCAACGAGGGCTGCTATACCCTTAGATACTCTTTGATCTGGTCTTCAGTGAGTAGATACACATGCATACCGAGGCCGTTCCTCAGGTCTAGAAGATCCGCGTCAGCTATGCTCTCACCATCCTGGCTAGAATGTAAGAAACTCACTGATCGCAACTGCGAAGTAGCAAGCGAAGAGGAGAAACTAGGAAACAATATTGGCTTGACGTTGGGTGTGGGTACGAAAATGGGTGTTAAGTGGGTTAACTCACGAAGGTTAGGATAGCAGCGCTATCATCAACACCGAATCTTCGCAGCAAGAACACGCGAGTGTACGTTCGCATGATCACTGCGAAGAGAGCCAATGCGAACGCAAACGATGTGATACCAACCATGACAGCTCGTCGGCTGTCGCTTGACTTGGCGCCGGGACGGCCTTCCATTCTATTCGCTGTTCCCTGGTGCCCTAGCGAGAGATGGCGCTCGTTGAGAGACGAGAGGAAGGGAATGTAAAGAAAACTTCGAGCCGAGCCAGGGTTACCGTAGTGGGACTGAGCTATATAGATCCGTCCGAAGGATAGAGCGATCGCACTCTTAGGTTAGCTCTTCAACACGGAAGGGCGGGAGGAGTGCCGCACAGGTGCCAAGACGAAGGGGGGATTAGGGGAGAAAAGAAAGAAATAAGAAAAGAGAAGGCAAAAAAAAAAAAAAAAGGGATTGGGTTTGCCTCTCTTGCGGGAGCAAAGTTTACGCTTTGAAGTCATGGTAAGCATAGCGCCTCATACCGAAATGAGGGTCACACTATATCAGGGGGGGGGGGGTTTCAGACTGTAGTTACGCAGTAGACACAGAGAGTATCCCATGGTAGAAGGCGTCGACCGCCGTCTACAGGGACCACCTAGTTCGGTCAGAACTTTATTTCGGGTGACAGACCAGGACCATCTGCTCGCAGTAATTATAGGCTTGGCGAACACTACCGAGGCTGCCGGAGGGGAACCTTGACGTCCTTGGCGAAGCATGCTGCCCGCTGCTGCTGCTGAAATGTTCTCCATCTTCAAGGTGTGTAATAGATATAGGATCCTTAGTAAGACTAGCCATCTCGACATACAATAACAGCCTCTTCTGTGTTTTTTTTCTTTTTTTTTTTTTTCTCCTTTTTTCTCCCTTTGTTTCCATACCTCCCCAGGGATTCAAGATGTTAGCGCGTCACTTCTGCGTCGGTAGAAACGCCTAGTTAGTACTGGGGTATGTTACCTTCACAGAAATCTAGGGGGAGGGCGACATATCGTTTTCTGGACTTTCTCTGGACCTGGGCTCAAAGAATCTCCAGAAAAAGATGTGTTGTATTTTTGCCCCCATAAGGCCCTGTTAAGACCTCTAAAAATGATGAATATTCCTGCTAAAGAAGGCTAGTATAGGATGGCGCTAATATTTGGAAACCCTGAGGAGGTATATGTTCTTTTTCCCTTTGCAAGGAGGTGTTCGTGACCGAGACCGAGCGAAACATGGGTCTTACCCCTGAAGGACCGGCATCGTAGCTCCATGCAATCCTCGGCTATATGGAAGTGATCAAGCCTGTGTCCGGAGTGGGTTTCGTTTGAATTGGTTAGCGCTTGCGACAGACGGGCCCCCTAATATACTCTGTAGTACTATTTCCAACTAGGATTAGGTGTCTCTGCTGTCCGCGCACTAATTAGCGGGGGTTCTAGCGACGGGAGCCGCTGATTGCAGCCTCCTACGGTCCTACCTCGTTCTTTCGGTAGCCCAGCAGCCTAGCAGGGCCCTCTTAGTTACACTGCTAGCTAGCTACTACTAAGGGGTTAAGGCAGTAACAAGAACAAAATCCCCAGCAAATAGACACTCGTGCTATCGCAATAGTATTGAGCGAAGCGTTTGTAGCAGTATCAAGACGTGATTTGATTGGGTAAAGTAACTGGATCTTCCAGTGAGAGCATAAGTGTAGCTGTCAGTATCAACCAAGTACCTATATAGCACGGAGCAGGGAATGGTTGGGTCAGAGACATCATCACGGAAGCCTTTGCTCTGCGCTACAGTTAGCTGCACTGCCGGCTCGCTTGCTCGCATCTGGCTTTTTCTTCTTCCTAAAGTTAGTATGATCTCAGGAGGGGAATACAAGGGTTAGCTACGGGTACTGGATGCTTATATACGAAACTCCTATGGAAGAGTATACTGGGTAATTAGGAAATACACTAGAAGACTGGACGTCACTTTGTGCCCGCTACCGAGCTTCAACGGTCGGCCTACTCTCCAGCAGAAACACACCTACAAACTTACTAGCAGGCTCCCATAGGGCCAGTCCAGCCATCGCTTGACTATGTCGGTCATCAGCCTGCTACATCAGGCGCGCTGTCCTGGTGTCAAAACAACACGTTCTAGTTTATGTAGGGCAACTTCATCACCAATCATAGGCGGAAAATGCACCTCGTAGGACGGCTGCAATAGTTAGGTCTCGAACAGTGAACTCATAATTAAGACGGTGCCGTTATGCAAGCAGCAGGTTATCCTCGACACTTGGCCTTGAGCATTGTATAACACCTCTTTACACGCCGCAGGGGAGGCCGGGGAACCAACTGCAAATCCGGCTTATGAACGAGTTAGCTAGACAGAGAATGTCTAGCATGGGTGTCTGATGACGTGGGTTTCTCAATGCAGTGATACAAGAGCCACTATTAGAAACAGGGAGGGGGGCCGGAGGAGGGGGGAACTAAGTAGAAGAGAGGATGTTGACGTGTGCATCCTGGCGTTTACCGACCTGACCGTGCTCTGGTCAATGATACCTTAACGTTCCATCGTGAATGGATCTGCGCGTAGACTGTTGGCCATCGTACATGTTGCCCTGATGGGGATGATACATCAGGGATACAGCTATTGTTGGATCCGGACTGGCCATAGCATTCAACGCCTGAAACTCATAGTACGCTTGTTGATGGGGATGAGGAGGCCATCCCGACTGCGCTTGTGTTGGCATTGCTCGAGAGGCTGCGGATGTGGTCTGAAGGTGCGGCACGTTAGAGACTTTTAAAAAGGACTCCTCGGCCAGTTCGCCGGACTCTATAACTTGTTGCATAGGTGTCTGGCCGGTCATATGCATCCTGCACGTACTGGCGACGGGTGTGACGAAGTCCTCGCGAAATCTGCTGATGCTGTCGGGATCAGTGCCTAGAAGAAAGGCGTACTGAACGAGCAGCTTAATGTCGCCAATGTGCCGGCATTCTAATCTCTTCCGCAAGATGTTGGACGTCTGAGGGGTCCACTTGAGAGATGTTCTTAATGCTTCGCTCTGTGTCCACTCGTTCCAGGTGAGCTGCACCTGGCTCTGACGGAGCAGATTGCCCATCCTTGTAGAGTACGACCATCCGCCACGACTGGCGCCTTGCTCAAAGTGCTCGGCCACATGACGGACGTATTTTTTGAAGGTCGGGCTGGCGTTGGTGTACTCCGGGGCCTCAAACACTTGCAAGCAGCCGTCAAAGCCGCAGGCAAATACCACCTGCGGGCAGAGTTTGACCTTGGCTACGTCTACGGACACAAGAGAATCGCAGTGGACCTGTTTCAAGTGTACCTTGTAGACGCCCTGTGAATCAAACACCATATGACAGCCATAGTGGCGGCAGAACCACTGAGCGTCGTTGTAGTGAAAGTCTTCGATATGTCGTTTGAGGTCGCTCTTCCTTGCGCAGGTCTTGATGATACCTTCCTCCCCGCACAATCCACACACAAAATACCCATTCCGCTTCAATTTCTTTAGATCAGCGGATGACGTCCCCACTGTCGGCGGTTCCGGCACCCGCTGCTTCACCCGAATACGTCCAGCCCGCCGCGTTGCCGAGGTGCAGGTGGCAACGGAAAGGTCCCCACCTTGGATGTGTCTGCTCGTGGGCTTCGAACCGTCCCGAGAGCCCTTTGGCACTGCCACCCCGGCAGTAGAGGATTGGAGGGGAGAATAGCGTACTCTTTCGGATTCCCATAGGCCAAAGTCGGCTGATCCCGTGGATGACATCGCAGTATAAATACTTGACGCTTCATCGGGAGCTGCGTTGCGTTCAGCCGGCACTGGAGAAGCAATCGACTCCTGGACCAGGCTCTTTAATGCGTTCATGCCGTATCTATCGACCAGGTGCTTGATCAACTGCCCATCACCTAGTCTCTGCGCAGGCGACACCATCATAGTTTGCCGTGAACTGTTGGCTTCAGGCCAAGTATATGGGGCCATCGTCTTGAGTATGGGTCGTTCTTGCTCCTACGTCGGCAACAGCAGGATGCAGATGCCCGTGTGACGAATAAGGTAGCTGCGGGCTTTCGTGAAGGCTATCGGGGACTGAACAAGTGTAACGACGCGATTCATAAACAGGATAAGACGAAGTGGCTCGGAGGAGTCCGTGAGCAGGCTGGAAATATACGATGAGTTTATTAGCGGATGGGTGGTTGGCACCGGACGCCGTATAAGCCATAAACACAAGAACGCTTTACCAATGTCTGTCAAAAGTTGCCAACGAAAAGAGATGAGGAAGTTTGCCCTAGAGTGTTGCTCGTAGAGAACAAGGAGAGGCGCAGCGACTGGCAAGCCCAAACTGGCCTGGGTTCAACAAGTGATAAAAAGGTTGGACGAATAGCACTATATGACGGATATTAGTGCTTGGTTTCCGGGCCTGTCTTCAATTTGACATGGACCGATGTGGCCCCCCGGCCAGTACCGTCGGAACCGAAACAGCGGTCAAAAGTTCCCTTGCTGTGAAGCGCGCTAGGGGGTGGTAGATGGGCAGGGATAAGGATGGTTTTAAAGCGAGTGGATCTGGCTTTTTTGCCAGTTGGGCCAGGCCGGCCACCCAGTCTGACAGTGCCCCTCCTAGCCGGTTTTTGTCTTTACTTTTTTTCTTTTCTTTTTTTTCTTCTTCTTTTCCTTTCGATTAGGTTGGGAGTGCTAATCTTACTGGGGCATTGACCTCTGTTCTAGCCGTAGTGTATCAATTGAGACGAGAACGGCAGCTGGAATGACCACAGAAGCAGCCAGACATTGTGGAATCGAATTGAAATTAGTAGGAAAGTCTCATCCGCACAGTCCAAACCTAGACCCAGCCTTCCGTCGCAGGTGGTGATCCTCTCCCTCTGTTCTTGTTGGTCGCCCACTCATCCCAAGTTAACATGAGTCACAGCCATAGGTATATCTTCCTCCCTCCTCGCGATTGGACTTTCATTCTCTGTATCGGCATGGTATTCGTGGTGGCTATAGTGGTGGTTTTGTGTAGCTAGAGTCCGCCACCTCAAGTTGATGTTGTGACCATGACGCAAAGCCAGCGGATGCGAAGTCCGGAGATCACTCTCGTATCTCTCGTATCCATGACTCGAGAGGACCGTGGTCATTAGCGACCAGCAGGCTGCAGCGAGATTGTTATAAAACGTGCTGTGCGCAAGACTTTTGTTACGACCCGTTATGCATGGATAACAGTTGACCGACCCACTTGGGCGTCGGGCGGCTAGGACAGGACATTTGTACTGCAGGATCACGGGAACAACAGGAACTCACTCGGTAACGGAAGAACTATGGTCCAAATCACGTGATGATAAGATAACGATCATATTGGATCAATATGATCCAACACGACTTGGGGCCAAACGATCATTCTGGATCGAAATGATCCAGATCGACCCAAGGTACAAAGGAACATGTTCAGAACTAGACTTGTATATAATGACCCTGAGCCTGGCTCATGGTCAGACTTCCATAGCTCTTCAGCAATCAACTTAGTATTCATCCTCACGGATACTCTCAGCTTACCTTCACTGCGAATCACTTGTTGAGTCTAAGACTGATCACCTTGGCCTCTGAAGAATCGATCTACTACAGCCTACGAACTACGACCTACGACCACGACCCAGTGTACTGTTAGAACGTATCAATCCCCAGCTTCTGTTAGCAGACCCTACTGTCGGATAGCTGACCGTAACAACTTTCCCACAGAATAGTCAAGACAACGACACCTCGCCGATCAGCACTATCTCTAGGGCAAATGGGCACACAAACGACCCCTGTTCGGATGCCCTGCTGTAGTCTCCATTCTATGGAGCGTAATAGGGGACGTTGGTGAAGGCCAGGCTCGGCAACAAGGACGAGCAAGCAACCAAAAGGGCTGAGGCTCTGCATCTAGCTGCGCCGACTTGTACATGGTAAGGGGGCCATCATGAATATCGAGTCCACCAGTACAATGGCACAGGCACTATCCGAGTGCCCGGCGCATCCGTGGGCGCGTGACTGCGGGTGTCTCCGTACTTGACGGATCCAATCTCCACATGCCGTCGGGCAGCACAGAGGACCGTCGTCGTGGCGGCTGCATTACTTATAGGCGGGGCTTCTCGCCCCTTGTCATGCTGCTGCTAGTCGCACGGTTCTAGCTCATGGCTTAGCGATAAGGGGCCTTGTATTTTCCCTCATTAACTGTCCTCCTCGGAAGGATGATTGGCATTGGAGACGTCAGAGAGTTCTTCACTGATGAGTAACGGAGTCTCGAGGCTTGATTCTAGCTCTGCTTACCTTTGTAGTGGGTCGAGCGTCGATCTTAGGCCACGCACCTATCTAGTAGGCCTCGGTTTCGGTCGGTATATTGTCCGCCTGTGTTGTCCGGTGACCTTACGGGTAGGCGAGGCCGCGAAGACCGCGGGGACCGCCTCATAGTAGTGGAGTTTGGTCGGGCCTGCAGCCATTGCAGTACCATCTGTAATACGGCACTCACTCCGTGCTTTGGTTACCACTACTATGATTAGCTATCGCAGATGGCTTACTAATTAGTAAACCTTTCTAGCATGATATTCCTAGCCAAAACCACACATGAACAGAGTCCAAGAATGGGGTTCTCCTATCCTAGGGGCAATCTTGGATTACACGCTTGTTCGCATAGCTACTGTAAATGGTTGTTGTCTTATGCCAGCTTCCTAGTATGTTGCTACAAGCATGAAATCCAAAGCACTGCCATGTCGTTTGTGTTGGGACAGCTGGCCTTCTGCATACTTAAAAGACCTCTTTGTTATAGTGTATGTGTGAGCTCGCACCTTTCGATCTCCAGGCCCAGCAAACCACGACGAAGGGCCAATAAGTATCCATTCCACCTTTCTTGTCATATTCGCTTGAACTCTAAACCTGCGTAGCAGGGGACGTCAAACTCGCCTGCGATAGAAGCGGCAGCAACGCCTGTGATAAAGGGAAAGAAAGAAAAAAGGTCTCTTCCCCAGAAGGTGTCATGCAACCCAGGTCAGCGCAATACTTTTCGCCTTTACTGCTGCGACACAGCCGTCTTCACCGAATCTACCGCTATAGTCACCCTAACATAATCACCTGCACACTTTTCCCCACTACCTGAGAAGTAGCAGTCTTCTAAACACACCAAGAAGACCATCTATTGAGGTCAGTAAAAGGTGTACTGGGTATGATTGTGAGCAACAAAGAGTTCCTGGTTACGTGTGTGGTTCGGCTGAATGCATGAGATCCGTGTGCGGCCGCCGCCCCCCCCCCCCCCCCCGCTTTTAGAGAGCAATCAAAATCGGATGACAGCACCCAAGCGATGTTAGTTGTATACAGTACTCGGTATTATGATGGAATTTCGACGAAACTCGATACAGTCCCTCATTTGACAGTCAACTCTCACCCCTATACCGCTCTTGGTCCTCACCTCGTTGCAATCATTCTCCTCTATAGAACATACCTAACACAGTGTTACGACCCGTAAACAAGGATAACAGCTGCATGACCCACCAGGTCATCAGGCGGCTAGGACAGGACATTTGTACTGCAGGATCACGGGAACAGCAGGGGACTCACTCGGAGACGGAAGAACTATGGTACAAGTCACGTGATGATAAGATAAGACTGAGCAGGCAGTGTGGATCACTGAGCGCTCAGTTGGAATTACTGAGCGCTCACCAGCAGTCAGTGAGCGCTCACTAGTACCTAGTGAGGGATCAGTGATAGGACAAAGGGTACTGTTCAGAACTTGTATATAGTATAACCTGAGCCTGGCTCATGGTCCGACTTCCATAGCTCTTCAGCAATCAACTTTGTATACATCCTCACGGATACTCTCAGCTTACCTTCACTGCGAATTACTTGTTGAACCTAAGACTGATCACCTTAGCCTCTGAAGACCTGATCTACTACAGCCTACGACCTACGACTCAGACCACGACCCAGTGTACTGTTATAACGTGTCAATCCCCAACTTCTGTTAGCAGACCCTACTGTCGGATAGCTGACCGTAACACACAGCCTTAAGCGTCTTATGGTTCTTCTTGCACACAGACTCACCCTTGAGTGATTCAGCTTAGCCTAAGCCTATGGAGCCGACGAATAGTATGTGGGGTTACGTCTCGAAAGGACGTTGGGCGTGGGAACGGATGGTACCAGTTTAGTTATACTAGTCCACTAGGGACAGATGCTAGGTCCCTGACAGATGTATCCGCAGTCGAAGGATCATCCGCAGTGGAGATCGCTGTATGAATTCAAACTTGGGCGGGAGGACCGGATTCAACTGCATGGTAAGAACAAGCTTGAACGGAAAGCTACCTGCTACGGAAGACGATATCATCCCTGACACTGTCTCTTCTTTCGACGAGAGAAGCACGAACAGCAGCCCACCCTTTGACATTTTATACGGCATCCGGATTCGACTAAGCGAGTATATGGCGCCGGGTATGGCCACCGGCCCCTGAGACAGCTTAGAATGATGAGAAGTAGCTTTAGTGAGATATACAACAGCGGCATCATGCGTTGCTGCCAAACCGGCCTTATAGGGCCTCTCTAGAGGAAGCTGGTTTCTAATTATTAATACCGACTCGGAACTTCTGGACTGTTGAGGTTCCTTTAACGACGTGTCGGCACCTCTACGTCCTGGCTTCGTTCTTTCTTAAGCTCCCTAAAGCCACCCAGCTGACGTGCTCGCCCTTCTAGAGGCCACTGAACGCTGCTCTCTGCAGGCCTCTCTGCAAGGTGAGGCCGTTTCTATACGGGCGGATTATGTACGTGGAGGACAGTATAAGCCTTGGTTGTAGGGTGTTACAGTAAGCATGGTCCGTTAAGTCGACTGACATTCCTAGTCTGCTATTCTAGTATCTAAATGAAATTGATCGAACATCATACGTCTATTGGTTGTAGATAATATCACTGGTTCTGCTACTTGTAGTCGCGTTACATACAGCGAACCCTTGTCTAGGTATTATCTAGTCCTTAATCGCCCCTATAGCCAAGTACCTAGCTGATAAGACACGTCATGGGACTGACTATCGCCATTCTCAGGGACAACTCCGAGAGAGAACTTCGAATATACTAACAAGATGCTATCCGTGCGATTCCCCGTTGGAGTGCAATGTCTCTGTTACGTTTAAGCACTATAGCTGCGTTTGCGACCTTCTTAGATATACCTAAAATAGATAACATAGGGCTCTGATGTGATTTGCTGTCTTCCCGTCTCGGCAGTGTGTGGTTTCTAGTAAATACGCGGAGGAGACTGAAATGTGACCGTCCCCCCACTGCTTGTGGAAGAAGAGACTGAAGCTGGGAGCTGAATAGGAGAAACAGATCCCCGTTCCGAATAGGTCCAAGCCTTTTAATCTCCCAATCTGTCTTTCACTAAACCCTAACCTAGACTGTCAAGAATTAGGGCTAGAGGCATACTTAGCTACGGGGTTGTAATACTTTTCAAGCAGCTCCGCCTCTACTACACATCCTGCTCCGCCTCCGGCCCTGTTCGGTCACGCAACGGATCGATTACGGCCCCGGTCGACGTATACCTTATATTAATAACACCAGTATTATCTGCTAACTCATACGGTGTGTGGATGATGCAGAGGGCGCGGTGATGTTATATCTGCGACGACCTTGACTAACTATGTCTCATTTCCGTCCCGGTATTCCGGCCTGTGTGTCCTGCACGCTACGTGTTGCTCTCTAGGCTACGTACTTAGGCTTATGTTTTAAGTTATAAGCCACGGAACACCTGGTGAACGACCCGGCCTAAGGTAGCTCAGTGAATCTTATGATGTGGTCTCCATCGCGTAGTTATCGCCAGGTTCTAGTGATGGCAGGTGACGAGGTGCTAGAGGTCAGCCTGCTCAATTGTTTAAGCGAATCTGTAACCAAACTATAATAGGTGGCAGTTCATGTGTACCTTATAAGGGGGCGGATTTCAGTAGGACTCATTTATATTTGTGTATGTATAAATTTTCTTCCTCTTCTTTCTCTTTCCTCTTATCCCCACGAGACCATTTGTGATGATCCCTTGCTGTTCCCCCCCCCCCCCCCCCCCCCCCCCCCCCCCCCCCCCCCCCCCCCCCCCCCCCCCCCCCCCCCCCCCCCCCCCCCCCACCCCCCACCCCCCCCCCCCCCCCCCCCCCCACCGGCAACTGCTGTAGAATGCTATGATGTCCCACGATTCCAATTCCAGCCGATAGGGGGTCGGGACCCCTGGTGACGCTCGGACTTCTCAATGGTTCGGACGTCGCCGGCGCTGAGGCCTAGACCTTGAGGCCAAACGGCATGGGCCAATTGCTGGGCAGGCACACGATGTTCCCGGTTCGCGCATTGCATGACTCGTGGTCCCGGGGTATCTGACGCATGCATCCGCAACAGGCTATTTTTAAAAGCGCCCTCCAGAGCGTCCTGGCTCTCCAGGTTCGGCCATATCTAGCCCTGCTTGCGCGCGACGCGGCCAGTTTCCTACAGAGTGGCAATAGGCAAGGAGTCTATGATCAACAATCGCATATCCCGTCGACTGCCTCCTGTCGCGCTACGAGATCCTCCGCTGCACGCTTTATTATCAGTCATCCTGCGCGTATAGGTATGCTGCATCCGCATAATTGTCGGGCATCATACGGGACTAAGCGTAACAGCAACCAGGACACGTGTCGTTCTAGTGACAACAGCGGATTGGCGATAATTCCACACATCAACACACGGCCCATCGCAGAGGACCAGTGGGATCAGGACGTTTCCCTTCTCCAGACCCTTGGGCCCAAGACGACCTTCGCCTGTCTTCGAAATGGTCGACGATTTGCCAACGCTCCCAGGCTCTCATATGGGACAGGGGCCGATCGGAGGTGCGCCTGGTCAGCTCGCCATTCTCATCGTCCCACCATCGCCATCATCAGGGACATCCAGCCCGTTACTGAGCAGCCCAGCACGTTGAACGCGGTCCGCCATGTACTGTGTGCTGTTCGGGCGTCAGAGCGCTGGAGGCGGAGACGGCGATGCAGCGTTCGACGTTGGGGCAGTGGCCGAGCCGTGCGCATGCCACAGGGGCGATGCTGCCGCTACACGCGGACTCCGTTGCTTCTGGATACGAAGAGGTGGGCACAACGCAGCCGGCAGGAGCCGTCGCTGCTTTGGCC